>NW_008681905.1:72671-111300 GCF_000695815.1 Acanthisitta chloris
GGGCTGTCTACCAAGGCATTAAACAACAACCAGAGGGAAAACAGGATGAAAATACAGGATACTGGATTGATACACAGTATTCAGAGATTAAAAACTCCATACCAGCTGGCCTCAAGGCCCAGGAACAGTAGAAAGAAACTTATACAGCCTAGGAAGGATTTTTATGCTCTGTTATGGGTCCATGAAACAACATGATGGACTCATTAGAGGAATGAAAACATTCTGCCACTAGATAATTTCCCTACTGACACAAGAAACGTTTTCATATATATACACTTTTATATATATATATATACACTCCCAGCACTGAAGTGTCCTCTCCCAATTGCCTCTATGTCCATTACTGTGATGTCACGATGTCATGAGTAACCAAACACCAATTTAGGAGGGAAAAAAATAAAACTCACTAACCTCCTTTCATTCTGGGTTATAGTTCCATTCTCCAGCTTTTTCACAGTTGATGCTAGAACCTTGTTTGCATCATTGGCAAAATCCAAGTCTCTGACCTCAGACAGAGGAACTGATACAATGGCAAAAGCTTCCTTGTCCTCTTTTGTTTGGCATGTCCCAATCTGCAATAGTTTTTGGTTTAATGTTGGTAGGCAATCCTCTTACCTTTATCCTAGTTATTATGCATATTTGATATGTTAGAAGTGAGATCACCAGTAGACAGCTTCAGGAGTGAGTTTGGGATTTCAGCCCCAAGACACATGTGTTTACCTTTAACATCACAGGCCTCTCTTCATCAGTATCTATTGGAATGCTGGTACTAGTGACCCAAGTGTTAGTGCACAAATGCCTCAATCGGACGTAGGAGTTCCTAAAAGAGAACAAAGCAAACAACAGATTAGCTGGATCAGCCCTGAGCTAGAGCAGGCAAGGTGGGATGCCATGCAACACCTGAGACTTGATGGCATGAGTGACAGCAGCCACTTATAATAAAAGGGTGAGGTAGATGTAAAAGATACTGCAGTTCCCTTTTCCCTTGTCTCCATCTTTCTCACCTAGAGCAGAGCTGAACAAGAACAAACAGCATCTTGGGATTATGCAGAATGCTGGTTTTTAAGTATTTATGTAAGCCTAGGAGTAAAATATGCTTTAAAGAAAAAAAAAAATTGAAAAGGAAGGTGTTATAAAATCCCATTTGAATAGAAATACATTTCATTAATAAAACCAATTCTTTTATTATTTTTTTCTGCAGAATAACAAAACCCTTTAAGCTGTCTCAGCACAAAAGCCAGAAACCAAAGCTGACCATGGTTTCACAGCTTCACTATTATGATCTGCAATCATTGACAGTACCAGTTCTCAACTGAAAAATCAAGTGAACAAAGAGCAAACATGAGATCCTTCTAAATGCCTTCCATATGATAATCTCTGGTATTATCAAAAAGCAGAGCTGAGAAATCAATTACAATTTTTACTCTGAATTTTACTTTTTTAATATATTCACTGTGGTCTCCATTCACGCTCTCCCTTTCATGCTGATGGGCTTTGAGTATTCAAGTAAGCAAATTATCTGGCAAAACTTAGCATAGCAAATACACTTCAAAGCCACATGCATCAGTATTTGCAGGTACCCAGCTATAAAATCCACCCTCATAACAACTAACCCCAAGTGCCTGCATGCCCATTCAGTCACAACCAACACCGTGTGACTTATCTAGCCAATCTCAGCTATGCTACACTGCTGAAATTTCAAATATTGACAATTAAAACCCAGATGCCACTTACTGAATTCATTTGAATAGCAAATGCATTCAGTGGCATCATGATCTGTCAGGGAAACAGAAGCCCAGTTCAGCATACATGTTATTTAGTTGGGAACAATCCAGTTAGATCTGTTAGGAGAACAGTTTTTTCAAAGAGTGCACAGAGCTCAGTTCTGTCCTCATATAAATCTGCTCAATATTTAGCCCATTATTTTTCTCTTCACAGACTCTCTTTAAGTGTCACTTGTTTCATCCTTGTAATTATTTTACCCAGTCACAGCAGCAGTATCATGTTTTATACATCCCTTGTTTATCCATGAACACTCCTCAAATTTTAACAGAAGGAGAATACTTGCTCATGTTTGATTTTTTTTCTGGTTTACTCACCAGCATAATGCCAGGAAGAAACCCTGTCAATGCAACACTATTTTTTCCCCATTTTTTTCTTTCCTTTTTTTTTTTTAAAAATTTTACCTTGGAACCAGGCAATCAGCTCTCTGAAGAGTGGTGGCATCCAGTTCAAAGAGAGATGCGATGTCATTTCCGTGTGGCACAGAGACCAAAGTATACATAATCTTCTCCCCTGCTTGGCGTTTCTTCTTTGAAGCAGGAAGGTCTCCATCTCTCTGCTGATTAGGCACAAGGGTTATTTGCTTGCATCAGGGCCCATTATAAATCCTCCAATTACCTTGTGGACAAGTAATACATCTGAATTGTAATTATTTGTATTTTTTTTAACCTTCTAGCAAGAATCTTCCATGAATGGCTTTGGAGTGTGTAACACAAAGGATGCACTTTGCCCCAGGCACATGGGGTCTCAGACAGTCATTATAACAACAGCAGGCCACGAGCTACAGAGAGACTGCAGCACTGTATATGTTATTACTTGACACCTACGACTTCAAGAAACCTGCAGCAGATGCAGACCCCTCACTCCCAGCAGATGTAACTACACAGTGCTGGTTTGGAAAGGGCCACAGGTGAAAGAAGAGAATTAATGAAAATTGGATTAAAAGTGAGGAGGGGATTTTAAAAGTCAGTAATTTGCCTAAATCCACTGTTGTTTTATTTAAGTTTGCTTGGTTTTTCTTCTCCTATGGTAGAATCACAGCAGCACACTTTCACAGAATCACGGAACCATTTAGGCTGGAAAAGACCTCCAAGACCATCAAGTCCAACCTCTGACCAATCTCCACCTTGTCAACTAGATCAGGGCACTCTGTGCCACATCCAGTGGTTTATGAACACCTGCAGGAATGGTGACTCCACCACTGCCCTGGGCAGCCCCTTCCAATGCTTAACCACACTTTCCATGACAAAATTATTCCTGATGCCTAACCTGAACCAACCTGGCACAGCTTGAGGCTATGTCCTCTTCTCCTGTCAACACTTTCCAAACAGTAAGAGCCAGAAGTCCAATATAAACTTGCCATGGGTATAGGGACACAAAAGGCACCAGCTAGACTGTATTTCAAATCTTAGCATAGGCTGATAATGCACCAGAGGCTGGATCCAACACAGCTCTGATTCTACTCCCTGCAAGGGGAGAAGTTTGCTCAAGGAGCTTTCATGTGACAGTTATAAAGTTGTGTTGGTGCCTGATTAGGTGCACAAATCTAAGGTGGTGATCTTCCTCCCACCGTCTGCTGGAAGTCCTTGGGAATTACATGACCCAGCACCACTAAGCAGCGTCCTCATCTTTAGCTACCTACATACCTTTGTCTTCACAGACTCCAAATGCCACCTTCCCTAAGCACATATCTTGGCTTGAAAGAGTAATTCAGAGTCTGTGCCTGTATCCACGCAGCAACCAACAGAATTACTGGCATAAGTAAAAGCTGCTCCTCTGGGGTGTTGAGTTACACATATTACAAAGACTAATAACCAATTAAGAGACTGGCAGCCCAGGGCCCTTCATGTACACAAAATATATCACAGAGGGAGAGGAAAAGAGGAATGAAGAAAGCCAAAAGAGAAAAATCAAACCCTGGAAACCTGAAATACTATTACAATGATTTATAATGCACCACTAGGGAAGAGCTATATGAAGCAATGCAAAAGGCTAGGCTGTACTCAGTTTGCATTAGTACCTTGATTAAAACCAAACTGTAAGGGATATTCAAGGGCAAAGCTTTGATTATCCACACTGCCAATTGAGATTAAGCAACAAAATTAAGGATGAATGAAACTATGTAAAAAGGAGCTAGTTATCACTTCATTTCAAGGCACTTTTTGTTACTCCCAAAACATCCATTATTTCATTATCAAGTCTAAAAAATGCCAGCTTTCCATTCCATTACTTCTATCAAGGATAAAGGCAAGAGGAAAAAAAAATAGAAATTTTTCTTAAACTCATCCAGTCATTTGGGTGCTGCCGCTAGTGTTTGAGAGCAAAGCTTGCTGAGAAAAAGGGCAACCATCTCCTGTGTCTTGTACAAGAGTAAACTCATCTGACAGTCCTCACATCCTATCATATCCATGCCCCAAAAATACTAAACAGAACTGCATAAAAAATGACAATGTTTTAATCTAAAAAGAAAGTCCACTTGAACAGAGGGCAAGACAGTGTCTGCAACACTGGTAACTGCAATGTAAAGCTTAGTCGAGCAAAATCAGATATGCACAAGAGCTGTACACTGGTTCCAGACAGGATTCCAAGCACCAATCGCAGAACTCTCCTTGTAACATTATTTTAGGATCTCAGACACACCTCACCACCCCACCAGGACTATGAGCATTAAGCACTAGTTGTAGAAAACCAAAATATAAGAACAAGCGTCCTTCAACAGCTCTGAAAACAAGTTACGTACATGGAGTACAAGAGAAAGCAATACTGTCATTGCATATGAACATAACATGGATTTGTGTTTATGTCTCAAATTTTGTCTGAGTGCACGTGCACATGCCTCTGTGCGTGTGGGAGAGGGAGAATGCACAGACACTTGCACACAGAAAGCTTCTTTTGAGAAATTAAATTTAGCAAGCAGTCATCAGAACTTGCACTTAACCTAGCCATTATTGAATCAGCAGATGAGTCTATGTGAGGATGTGAAAAGAAGTGAAAGTATTGGGCTATTTAAAATTAATGAGACAATGTGATCAGCTCAGGAGAAGCACTGCATTCCTAAGCAGATGAAAACAAGATGACATTTGCTCAGGTAAAAAATTGGTACATGAGCAGATACAGCCAGCAAAACTTGATTCAGCCAAGAGAAAGGAAGGAAAGAACTGCAAAGGAAAAATGCAGAGAGAAGAAAATTCAGCTTGAAGCAGTATGAAGAGAAAGCAAATGGAACAGTTTTAGAGGTATTGGCAATGTGGTCAATGACAGCCAAGGAAAGCACTCCCAAGACTTAAAAAAATATCAAACCAAAACACAAACATTCTTGGAGTACAGAGAAGAAGTGCAAGAACTGTAAGTAAAAAGATTAGCAAACAGTAAGTTCACTGATGGAAAACAAATACAGCTTTGATTGTCCCAAACTATCAGCAAACTAGTAACAGGCTGTTTCAAGTCCAATTAGATAAGGTGAAGGAGGTGGAATCACCTCACTCTTGTTATACACTGGTTAAATCGCTCACAAGGATTAAGGAAATGCACATTCAGCTCCTCTTCTGCCTGGCAGGAGTTGAACCTACACCTTCCAAATGATCTGGTCCAAAACCAGGTGGTACAAAAAGCAGATAAGCCCCCTCAGCCTAAGAGATCCTTAGTGTCCACATGACTAGAGGGCTCTCAGCCCCCCAGCCTCATCCTGCAGCAGCAGAGCACCACTCACACACAGGAGAACACAGCCAGGGCACTGCTCCAGGAGGGGCTTGTCTAGGGAAACATAGGCTGAGTGTTCAGAAGGAGTCCTAGTTACTGAAAACAGTCATTTTGGCGAGGAGTGGAAATACTGATCCAGGCCAACAGCAAAGCCCAGAACCCCTGGACTACCACCACTGATTTGCAGTGAACTATGACTTTAAAAGAAGCTTAAAAAAGCCCCCAAGAATACAGATATACTGCTTGCAATTTGGAGGGCAAATGTAATTGGAGACAAATCCTATATTGTAATCAGTGACAAAATAATCAGGTACAATCAGATTTGTCTTGCAGATAACCCTTCTCCACAGCTCTTATGGAATTTGCAAGTAATTGTTTGCTATCCCAGACCACCATTATTCAGCTTAATTGGATATCCTACCTAGAATTCAGGAGCTTTACATGGAGTTTTGCTTATGAAGGGGCCTTCATTTCAACTGCAGAAAGCGATACAAAAACATGACAGACCTGAAACACCTTTTATTTTAGAAACCCAATCTACAATTCCAATTGGTGAAGACACTTCTGTGGCATAGAGACAGACAAGGATAATGCCCTGCTCCTGAATGAATACATTAAGCTGCACTACAGATTTCAGCAGAAATTAAATTTAATAGCAGCCAGAGTTCTGAAAATGCCTGTTAAATCCAGTGCAACATGGTATCTCAATAGGTTACCCCAGTTTAGGAGGTTCTGACAAAACCAGAATTTTCACAGAGCACTAGTGTGAGCAGAACTCCATAAGGTTAGATGATTTTGAAAAAGTCTGCATGAAAAGAAAATCGAGTAAATTAATGGCCAGCCTTGCTCCTGCATGCTCTGGAGCCCTGGCAGCCAGCACAGCAGTTAGCCTCCTGTAACACCTTCACTGTTGACTCATTTGTGAGTCATCGCATTTTTAGCAGAGACATCACGTTGCAATTCTGTTAGGAGCCAGAGACATTCTGTAAGAAACAATGTATGCATTTTCAGAGCTGATTCAGACCTGTGTGCAACAGCAGAATAATAATAATGTGCTGGCATCCGTGTCTCCCCTGCTCCCCCAGCCTCTCCAGTGGTCTGACTGCTGGCTTTATGTAAGCAGAGAGGCTGCCATTTTAAAGATGATGATTCTTTTCTTTTCTATTTCAATGTTTTTCAGACTGTTTATTGCCAGGTTAATTCCTAACCAGGCCTTTAAAAAAACCCAACAAATTCCCCAGGACTATTCGACTTGTTTAAACTTCATTGCCTGTCTTCCACATTAAAAAATTTTAATTAAAAATAAGTTGCTGGAAGGTAAAATAAAATAAAATGAAATAAAATAAAATCAATTTACAGTGCGTAGAAGAAAAAAAATCTCCTGTCTTTTCAGCAAGAAAGAATAGTTCGAATTGCAGAAAGTTGGGAATTCATAATGATAGACAGAAGTCCAAGGAGATACATCAAATTGCACCTAGAAGCCCATGGTAGAACTTCCCAACTTCTTTACAAGGAAAGTAAATGCATACAAGTCTTAATCCTAAAAAAAAACTCAACAGCAAAAGGCAGATTGGGACTTATTAGAATAAACACTTGCATGAAAATGCAGACAAAAGGAGTTAAGGTACCTATCCAAAGACAGCCTTTAACACAGAGGCACTAACAAATGCCAAGTTTCCAGCTGTTCTTGACATTTCCCCAATGTTTGAAGCATTCTTCTGGATGCTGTACATTTCTATCATTAGAAATAACAGATTACTTTGCAGCATAAAACACACCAATTTTGGATTTAATGGAGGCTGTAACACAGAGCACTGCATTTTGATGCACCACACACCACAATCTCCTAGACTTCAAGAGCTGAAGAAGCCTTTTTTTTATAAGACCCTTAAATCGCAGAAAGAACTTCCCACTTAAAAATAAAAGTCTTCTGGAGCTTAGATGTGAGAATATTAATCAACTCATTGCAAGGCCAAATTTTACCAGAAATAAAAGCAGTGCTTCACAAGACAATTTGACTGGATTGTCAAGAAGAAGCTCATAAATGAGCAATGAGCTGCAGTCCAAACGTACCTTTAATGCCTGGGAACAAAAGTCCTAGTGACTTCCAGTAATATTTATGTTCTCCAGAGCCAAATCCCCTTCAGACTCTTGAGTCACTTAAGGCAAGGCAGAAAAGATGCACTTAGGCAGAACCTAGGTATCTATGCCCTCTACTGCACCATGGAAAATCCTTCTCCATTGCTGCTTCCTAAAATTCAGTTGCCTGAGCAACTGTGATCAGGACTTGTAAACCAGGCAGTGAACATGCACAAGAAGCCCTATTGCATGTTTAGGAGTTAAGGGTTGGCACAGAATGCACAGATGGCTGTCCTGCCTTTAAAACCCAGGCAACAGATTAGAAGCTGGTACCCTTTCACCCAACAGACTAGCAGAGAAAAGAAAAACACAGCATCAGAGAACCACAAAATGGGTCAGGTTGGAAGGGATCACCGTGAGTCACCTAGTCCAACCCCTCTACTTAAGCAGGGTCATCCCATGGCAGAGGATTGTGTCCAGACAGTCCTGGAACACCTCCAGTGAGGGAGACTCCACACCTTCTCTGGGCAATCTGTTCCAGTGCTCAGTCACCCAGACAGTAAAGAAGTTCTTCTTCATGTTCAGGTGGAACTTCCTGTGCATCAGTTTCTGCTCATGCTCATTGCCCCTTGTCCTGTTGTTCAGCACCACTAAGCAGAGTCTGTCTCCGTCCTCTGCCACCTCCCTTCAGATACTGATAGACATTAATGAGGTCCCTCTCGGTTTTCACTTCTTGAGGCCAAGCAGGCCCAGCTCCCTCAGCCTTCCCTTGTAAGAGAGATGTTCCAGGCCCTTAATCATCTTTGCTGCCCTCCGCTGGACCTGCTTCAGGAGCTCCATGTCTCTCTTGTACTGAGGAGCCCAGCATCGGGCACAGCACTCCAGATATGCCTCACTGGGACAGAGCAGAGGAGCAGAATCAACTCCCTCGACCAGCTGGTAATGCTCTTCCTAATGCACCCCACGATACCACTGGCCTTTTTGGCCACAAGTGCACAGGCTACAGTTACAGTTTCTTCCTTCAGTTCACAGGAGTCAAGCATGCATCTCCCATTTCCCTACTACTCACTCTTCAGATTTGCTGGGGTGGGTCAACTTCCACCTCCCTCTCTAGAGAAGATTTACTTCAAGGGCAGAATTTCAAAATTAATTGCTTCAAAAGATGAAAAAGAAGATGCCTTTGCAGTGAACCAGTTAGGCAGTCACCTGGCAGAGGTGGAAACCTGGGAGCAAGGAAAGCATGTGTTCTCCAGGTTATGCACTATTCCATATAAGACTGACATAGCTGACCCTTAAAAACTCCAAATACTACACGATTCTTGTATGTTTGAGGGATAATTCAAAACACTGCATCATCGTAACATGAAATACTTTCCTGTACAGGGATATGAAGCTTCTCTGCTCAGTTGCTCAAGGCCAGAATGAAGGCTTAAAATAGCCATTGCTGACTCATAGCATTTCCAAGACTATAAAGGGGTGAAGGATCCAAAGGGATTTTTACCATGCTAAAATTGCCTGTAGGCTTGGATTTACATGGAGGTATTACCAAAAATTGCTAGAAGTTCTTTCACAAAACATTTTTCACAAGAAAGTGCTAACTGTATGAATTAACATTTCCACAGAGACATCAGTTTTGATCACCAATCAGCTTTGATTAATTTTTTATTGGAAGTATTTCTCTACTGTGATTTATCTGGTCTGTTTTTCTAGTTGAAACCAATATCCAGGAGGAATAAACCAAACTGTTAGAGAAGTCATCTTTAACATTCATGTTCAGATAACTCTTGTGCTTCCTTCTTCCGGTCCAGGGAATATTTAACTATTTAGATGAATTGAAATGGCTACAACTAGAAACGCAATTCTATATCTAAATAAGCACATTGTGGTATAATTGGATTGGATCCTCAGTGACAAGGGCCTAACAGCTACATTTGCATAGGTCATTCTCCAGACTAGCTGTAGTCTGGTTTTCTAGGCTGGGCACCCAAGGAGCTGGTACGCAGGTTGGAGCACATTTCAGGGGTGTGTACATCTTTCATCCAACAGAATACAATGCTCCAACATTGCTCTGCAAAGTGAAGTGGAGTGTCTTAAATAGGGTATAATCTGGACATTTGCCTCAGAAGTGCCATCATGATGTTTACTACAATGTTAATGCAGATGTACATCTATGAGATGAGCTCTAATGTCCACAGAGCAAGAGTATGAAGTCAAGCACTTCCAGACAAGCATCCTACCCACTGGGGTGTTCTGGAACTGATCTCAATTTCCATTTGAAAGCTCCAAAGGCTTCAAGTGTCACTCCATTACAAAACAGAAACAACTGGAGGAACTTCTGTGCTTTCATGAGAGAGAATTCTCATTTCTCTACACAGATTATCTGTATTGCTATATTAACACCAATACCAAGTACCAGTGAAGATGGAAAAACCAGTGTTGTCAACTCCTACAAAAGTATCCATTTTTATTAAAATTGCAGCCCTCAAGGCGTGTGATTATGTAAGAATCTTGGGTTGCATTTAATGAAAAATAAAAAAAAATTTCCCCATGCAGAGAAAAACTTCAAAATGTGTCCTCTTAAAGAACAAAAGCCAGAAGGCAAGCAGAAAGAAATTACACTGAATTTTTTCAAAGAAGATCCTGGCATTTTCGGGGCAATCTCATGAATTTGATGGAGGAATGATTCTTTCTTGAAGTATTTGTTGTCTTAGTAGCAGTAAAGACTCCCCCAAGGTCTTAACTCCACTTCCTTCACATGGTAGAAACTACAACATGTCTGACCTTGCCTCGTTAGTTAGAATTAGCCAGCCTGCTCTTGATATTGCACCAGGCAAAGGCTGTTGCCTCCTCAAAACCTATCCACACTGCAGCAAGGAGAACTTGGATCCTTGCAAAGATGTCCTGCTAGAGTTGCCTGAAGCGTGGCAGGGCTCAGACTCCTGCTTGCACATGTTCAACACAGGCAATAAAAAGAGCCTCAGCACGTTCTTAGATTTAGATTCCCACTTGACTGACAAACATGCCCCAAGGGAGGGTGTCCACTAGCAGAGCCTCCAAATTGGTACTGGCACCTAAGTAACCGAACTTGCACATCCCTGATTTCCTTGCTAAAGAGGGTACTGGGTTTTGCCATGAAGTAATACATCTGAGCTGAGAAGAATAAATACATTTCATATCTGCAGTCGCCAAGCAGAACAACTTCCAACTAACACCAACTTGATGCAGAATTTGAATAAGTTTCCTATCATTTGCCTTATGCAAGGGAAAACTTTCTGCAACACCAGTTCTGAGTTGTACCCTAGCTTACGCAGGATATGGAAAACAGTTCCAGCAGCCATAACATCTAAGTAAATGGAAAGCCATGAAGGGCTTCCATATGCCAGGCTGCACTGGGTTAAGGATTTCCCAGATTATATGCAACATGTAAATTCCACTTACCAGAGCTTTTCCTTCATTATTACCTTCTGGATAGTGTGGGTTAAGCTGGAAAAAGAAAAGAAGTCAAATACTATCTTGATAGATTTTAGACATTTCATAACTGGGGAAGAGGGTTTGGTTCAGTTCTGTGTTATGCATCCAGCCTGCAAAGGGATAGTGGAGCATTTCAAAGCAGTGTGAGAAGGAGTGTATAAGAATTACTGATTCAATTTCTGACTGATTTAACTGGCTATATCCTCACTTCAAAAAGTGCATCTTTCAATCAAGCCTGCTAACTCAAGAGAGGAATCTCAAATAACCAAACCCCAAAAGAATGATGAAGAAAGCAGATAGTTACTATTCCAAACACAGCAAGTTACAGTCACCCACACATATACACACGCAACCACTTCCAGGATTGACCTTGGGCAGATATACTGAGAAAAAACCCTAACATTCTTCATGTCTACTGTGATTTTACAGGAAGACAGTGAACTCAGAATTAACACATCTTTGAAACAGGAATAACAATGCCACTACAGACAGCTGCTTAATTACACTGTGGTTCTGTTTAACCATTATTAATGGGGATAATATTTTCTATGTCATACCAGGATGATCAAGCATTAATTAATAGCTAAAGTAGTATGAGAAGCTCGGGTGAGAGACACTATATAATAATAAGTGTAAAGTATTACTATTTAACAGCATTTAATATGAGTTTGCTTTTGACAAGGGAAATCTGTAGACTGTAAGATGAGGGATTATGTAGGCAGACATACTCTCAGATAAACAAAAACACATACACCCCCTCACTTGCTGCACACTAAACCTTTCAAGATTTGACTTACATACAGAAAAAATTTTGCCTCAGCATTTAGCACATTCCCTGACACAGGATATGCCATCAAAGCATTGAAAATGCTGGAGTCAAATTATTAGTTATATCAGGCAATTTAGTTCTTAAGCAACCACTATGTATATATGTCTTACAGATAAGTACAGTCATTTTCTTGGCTTGAATTTGGCATTCCCACTGTGGAAGAGCCAGAAGTGACTTGCACATGGCAAGGTGAGCAAATCCCAGCAAAATTTTTCAGTATCACGTCATCATACATCTAACATTGCACAGACAACTACTGCAAAAAGAACTTTTCATTAAGTTTATAATGTTATAATATATATATAATTATGACTTATATCGCTTTACCCATCCCCAAAATAAAATTTAAAAAAAAAATCCAGCTCCTGTCTACATCATGAGCCTGCAGAAAGGAGGAAAACTTTTAGATATTTCTAAATTGCTAAAAATGTCCTGGGGTGCATCAGGCAAGGCATTGCCAGCTGGTCAAGGGAGGTGATTGTCCCACTCTGCTCTGTGCTGGAGTCGTCTCACCTTGAATATTGTGCATAGTTTTGGGCACCACAGTATAAGAAAGATATTAGTTATGAGAGAGATTTCAAAGGAGGGCAACAGAGATGGTGAAGGTCCTTGAGGGGAAGCCATAGGAGGAGCTGCTGAGGTCACTTGGTCTGTTCAGCCTGGAGAAGAGGCTGAGGGGAGACCACCTCATTGCACAACCTCCTCATGAAAGGAAGTGGAAGAGCAGCACTGATGTCTTCCCTCTGGCAACCAGTGACAGAACCTGAGGGAATGGTCTGAAGTTGTGTCAGGGTAGGTTTAGGTCAGATATTAGGAAAAGGTTCTTCCCCCAGAGGGTGTTTGGGCACTGGAACAGTTTCCCAGGGCAGTAGTCACATCCCCAAGCCTGACAGAGCTCAAGGAGCGTTTGGACAATGCTCTCAGGCACATGGTATGATTCTTGGGACTGTGCTGTGCAGGACCAGGAGTTGGACTCGATGATTCTCATGGGTCTGTTCCAACTCTGAATATCCTGTGATTCTTCTTTCCTCATTTCAGTATTTGCATTAGCCACTGTGTTACCATCACAAATCTAATTTAGAGAACCTGTTTTCCTCCCTACGTCAACACCTATCCCAGATCTTGATTTCACTCCTCCATGACATTCTGACACAGTCCCTTAGTTCCAAGTCCCACCTGCTTCTGCTATACAGCAACAGGAATGGGAGATGTACACTGAACTACATACAGTTAAAAGTTATACATATATGTAACTGTTTTCATATAGATTCGGTCTTTTTATAATTTCTCACACTTCTTTCAGCATTGCATTTGTTCACTTGACACCTTAAAATAATTCTAGTTGCCTATTTTAACAGCCAGGCTGAGCTCTCTACCTTTAGCCTTCCTATAAGAACAGAATAAATTATCAGGCAGTGCTCCCTACTCACAGTCACACACCGTGGCCTTTCTGCACAGGTGCAGAGAAGGTACAGAAAGGCTAAATTCTATCCTGCCTTCAGATATTGCTGGTTGTAAGCAAGCAAGAAAAAGTCTAGATCATCTCAGGTTTGTCACTAGACTCAATACAGAGAACTGTGCACTGAAGACTAGATCTTCAAACAGAATAAACCTACAGGGTTTCATTGAAGGGCTCAAGTGTATACAGTTGTCTACCCAGTATGAACTGGGTCTTGAATTCTGATATCCTTCAGCTGTTTGCTTTCAACATAACTATGATTTTTAAAAGAAATACAGCAACAACAGCAGAAACTAGAAAAATCTCCCTCCCACGCCACTTCTTGCCTACTTTACAAAAATGACTGAACAGATTGCCCTCAAATTCCAAAATAGTTCACTTGTGGACTGAGGGTGAGGGAGACAGAAGGCTCAAATTAAAAATGAAGTGCATCCTTAATGATGGTTTTTCTTGCCCCACTGTTACAGAAATAATAAAACTAAAAATATGTTGTTTAGAGAAAGTTTTGAGATGCTGACGTTCAACCATGAACATGATGGAACAGTTTTAGGTCTGACATCCAAGGCCTCATTTTCAGCTGTGCTGGGCAGTTGTTGCTTTCATTTTCATTTCAGCTGAGGTTGTACGTGGTGAGGATTTCTGAAAAACAGACTATTAGCTGTTTTCCCATGCTACATTCTCCAGGAAGAGAGGACATAAATCATGAAGTGTTGTATGTCATATTACACCTGTTCTAAGTTCTTTTCAATATCCAAGTACAGAATGACCTAAGGACATAGTGACAGTCTTAACACTCAAAAATCTATTGTTTTTTTCTGATTTATGTAAGATCAATTCCACATTCTTCAATAAGCCTCCAAATCAAAAGAATTATCAAAAGTAACAACATTAGTATTTTTTTCCTTGATGCTAATGAAGTCAAGCAAAATTTTTGCAGGTGTTTAGAAAGTAAGAATACTGTGCAAAAATGGGCCCCATTAAAGCTCAACAGTCTTCCAGCTTTTTTCTGTCTTTGGATGTGCTAAAGTTGCAATTTACTGAAGTGCAGCTGAAATACAGTACTCTATATTATTGCAAAATGCCACTGGAAGGTGCCTGAAGTCAATATGCAGTAAGAACATGATGCATTGCAAACTGCAGAGCTTAAGCAAGTGTGATTGTATAAACCATTATTGTAATAGTTTCATTATATGTTATTTTTTTTAGAGTATATCTCCAACAGCTTCTTTTTCAGTGCAGAATAACCCACAAATCCTAATCCTCTGCTGCTTATTTTTCAACAAGCCTTGGCACAGCCATTTTATACCTTTCCATGGATGGGAGAGAAAAAGGTACCACAAAATGAAAGTTCAGCTTCCTCATGACTGAAAACTAAACAACATCAAAGACACTGAAAGTCATGTCATGTTTATGGCCATAAGGACACACAACCTGAGTAAATGGCAATCGCTGTATGGTGGTAAGGAAGGTGTGGTCTACATCAAGGAACACAGGCTGCATTAGCAGAGAACAACTAAGGAAGGCCAAATGAGAATTCACATCAGTGAAGTGGTGAACTGGTCACCTAACAGTGGTCATGCTTGTCCTTCACCATCACATAGGACAGCTCTATTGTGAGGATTTTGCAGCTGGGCAAGGCTAAGGTAATCAGCTCTTAGCTTCAGTGACAATGATTTATGACACCACAGACACTTCACCTTTTTCAGCTGCTTGTACATATGAACTCAGACTCAACTCTACACATCCTCCAGCCTACACAAAATTTTCTGAACTCCGGAAAATGAGGCTACCATATCCACTTTTCTTTCATATCACAGCACCATGGAAGACATCACAGTTCTACACACATGGGCTAACAGTGCACACTGACTTAGGTGCTGCATGAGCTTTTCCTTGTGCAGCTGAAGTACCACTGTACCTGCAAATGCAATTTGCACAATATATTTCACAGGAGGTATCTGGGACCACAACTCACCTTGCAATCTGAATCTGCTGGGGAGAAGAGAGCAAACTTGTTCACACACAAGGGCAGTCAGTACCATGGGAAAACCACAACCACCTCACAAGATCATATTTTTGAACACTAAAACCATTGACGATTTTGGCATTTATAGAAAGATTTTCAACTATGGAAAAGATAACACATTCTTTTAAATATCAACTTACATAGTATTTACTCACACACTTCTGTAAGAAGCCAAATTCCCAACTTGTGACCTACACAGGGTGTGTGAGAGAGCCTGAAGGTCAGGGTCAGCAATGCAGATGGTCCTACTGGGTATAAAATTTGATGCCTCTTGGACAGATATCAGGCTCAGCCTTTATACACAGTGGTATATAAAAAGAATGCATACAAATACCAATATACACTGTGGGAGCACCAGAAGGCCCCCAGCAGAAAGCATGTGTGACAGCCATGTAATAGAAGGCAGCTCTTACAGATGGAAAACTGAGTTATAGACAAAGTCTTTAACTATTTCTGGTTCTGAATTCTTGCCTAGTGCCTTCATGATGTGATAATCCTCCTGCAAAGTTGGCATAGAAGGAATTTCCTGAGCCTCTACTACTGTGCAGAACATTGCCTCACTAATAGGTTACTCCTGGCTTTAATTTTACTTTCCATCTTCACGTAGTAAGATATGCTTTACAGTTCAACAACTGTGAACAAACAGTTTGGATTTTCACATTTACATTGAATGCTGCTTTCTTGGAGGAATGCATGGAAAATACCCAAACAGGCTATTTTTGGACTCTCAATTAAGAAGGAGAGAGAGGAGTTTGGGGAAAGAAACACCCATGCTGATTTTAATCAAATTTTGTTGACTAGGTAAAGGATATTTAAAACATCTTATCAGGGGAAGAATTAGATTGCCAAATTTCAGCGAAATGAACATTTTAATGACTTGGTTAAAACCTGCATTTATGAAGGAAACCCTGACAGACAAAGAATAAAAGGATCTAATTTGACACACGCAAACAGTTCCCATTTCACATTTGATAACCAGCCTGTTAACACACAGCCTGTTACCCAGTCAACAAGGGCAAGTGTCTCGGGGGGGGGGGAAAAAAGCCAGCACAGAAGAAAAAAAATCCACTTCTCAACTCTTTCATCTTCATTAGGCTTTCTTTGTTCTTTGTTAATGTCATACTGATTAGCTTTCGATAAATCCAAAGGACTTTTGCACAATTTCAAAGACTTCAGTGGTATTCAAAGGACTTTTGCCATCTTATTAACTTGCCAAAGAAAGACTGGCTATGACTCTACCTTGATAAACTCCATTCAACCCTGCCACAGCCTTGGCAACAGAGTTCCTGATAATCATCATCCAAGGAAAGTTTAAAAATCTTAAAAGGCCTTTTATTTCAGTATTGTATTTTGCTTATGAGCCATGTCTGAGCAGATCAGATGAGTTTCCAGGGAGCACTGGCAGAGTTGAACCTTTTTGTGTGCTTCAGGCCCCCCAGGCAGCACAGGCAGTGTGAGGTGAACAGGGACAACTGTCACTGCATGGGAGAACTACCTGCTAGTCACAAACACGAATGAGAACCAGCTCTGACACCTTCCTGCCCCTGTTACTCAGCCTCCTTATAAGGAGCAAGGTCATCCTGATGGTGTTTTTATCTGCTGGATAAGCAATGGCAGGCCAGTGCTTCAGCAGGCCTAAATCACCACTGATTTAAAGGTCTCACACCATCTGGAGTAGCTCTATGTTAGGCCCAGAGAGAGTTGTAACTGAGAAATTCCATTGCTCCTACTGGGATCAAGGGCAGAGAACCTGACCACCCACCAGTGCTCAGTCCCACACAGCCATATCCCATTGCACCTAGGAAGCCAAAAGAAAGAAAAATATCTGAGAGATCCTTCAGTCTAACCTGAATATTAGGCCATAACCTCGGTTTGAGCTTCAGCAGCTCCATGCCAACCTGTGCTATAGGAAAGTGAACCCTCATCTCTTTAAGAGTTATGTTCCAAATATTAACAACTCATATGCCTTTCAGTGGTCCTCACAGAAATAACTAGGGATGACTGAATTAGACATGACTGACATTTCTACTGTTAAAAGAAAAACAAACAAGAGACACAGGCACACAAAACCCCAACAAGAATAAAAAACAAATGAGGGAAGTTCTTGCAAACCTCCATTAAGCATCACAAATAAAGAGGCATAAATATAATTGAATAAAAGCTTCTCAAGTAATCTTAAAATAATAAACAAATGAAAAAATGCACTAAAGAACTGACCACATGTCTCTTTTGGAACACAGCAAAATGCAATAGCAGAAGATGCTGCATTATTAACAGCAGCAGTAGTCTTTATAATCACTAAATGACAATAAATGCTGCATTAATGGCTTCACACTTCCTTCCTCCTAAAGCCTATATGTAAACAAACACGGCCCAAATGCAGCCAACTTCATGCAGGACTGAAAAAGCTCAACACATTCTCACAGATTGCTACTGCAAAACTAGTTGGCTACAGGGAAAATATCCTTCCTCTGAGATCCAAATTTATGAGGGCATTTGCACACACCCAGGTGCAAATGTTGTTCCTAACTTCCACCAAAGCCAAGAAAAGTCAGGTCAAGAAATTTAGCTGCATACTCAGGATTCTTTAAAACCTTGGAAAAAAAGCTCTGGGTTCTGCTAAATGGGAAGCTTCTACCTCTGTCACTTTAAAAAGCTCCATCCAAGTCTGTGGAACAGGTCAGACTGGCTCTGTAAATCAGTAATCCATCCTCCTCCTCTAGTCTCTGGATGTCTTCCATCTCTTCACGCATAGCTGTAAATTATCCTTCACTCCTTATAGAGATTTAAACAAAACCACACTCCTATGAGACAATGAAAAATAGAAATAAGGCTTACAGTGCTGAGTTCACCCTGTCACCTTGGCAAACCCTCTTTCTTACAAGCACCTTTAATTACCGAGCCCAAGAGATAAAAACTAATCAGGATTCTGTATTAACATTTAATGAAAAGACTGGGAATAAGCGGCTCCAATAGAAGATTCTGAAGCAATCTCCAGGTAAGGAGGTCCCGCAGTACCAACACATTAAATGTGTGAGCAGATGCGTGAAGGTCTGGGTGGATGCTGCCATCTCCTGGTACCTTCTCCGGTTGGCAAACTGTTCTCGAGCAAAAGGTTACCTGCACATCTCAGTTCAACAGGGCCATTTTTATCCAGTTATTTGCCACGCTGTTTTAAAGGCAGGAGGAACCACAGAGCACTTAACACTACGCTCTCCTTCTATGCGTGAGCTGCATGACCAGTGGATGAGTACATTTTCCTGCAAGAGCTTGCTTCCATGTCACCCCAAAATATAACATTTGAGAACATTTGTCCATGTTTGCTTCCTAAACACAAAAAATTCTCTGTCACTAGTCCAGTTTCCAAAAGCTGGATAATAAAAAGCCTAATTTATGGGTTTCAAATATTCAATCTCAGCTGCCTTAATACAACATCCTATGAAGGACTCCCTTTTTTCACAGCAGTTTAAGGAGGTGGAAGAAAAGTCCATAAAACTACAAGAAAACTCCTCCAGGGCTCCAGGTTTATCGCCTCAAGTTTAAGACCTGATTTCCCTTTTACATTTATTTTATCTTAGTTAATGCTGAGGATGCTATTACCCATACAATTATGTAATCTTTCTTAAAATCTCATTAAACACTGTTTTCTATTCTTGTGACATTCTTTACCATGTCCTATTCAGTAGTCAGGAGAGGGTTATTTTCTATCAATATTAACTTTAACATGCACTCAGCTATCTTCATCATGATCCAGATCAAGTGATTATTACAATGGGATTAAATTTATTCTGAAAAAGTCTGGCTCTGCCCACCCAGATAAATGCACATTATAACTATATATATCTTATGGCAGGCTAATATTTTTAATGAGAGAATGGTTTGGGTTGGAAGGGACCTTAAAGACCATCTAGTTCCAAACCCCCTGTCATGGACCTAATACTAAGACATAACAGAAATCCATTTAAAAGCAAAGTTTAACAACAATTCTCAATTTAAAGTGATTTCTGTACATAAACTTCTCTGAAAAGAAAGGGGCAATTTTGGGCAATTTTGACAGAAAAGCTAAGCAAGATAATATGGAAAGAAATTATTCAAGACAGACAAGAGAAATATGAGTAACTTGCATGGGCCATTGATTCAAGAGTTCTTAGTGTGGTTTATACCACCACAAGGTGAAGATCAGTTGACAGACCCACAAGGCAAGACCTTTAATGTTGGCTTCAGCAGTTCCTGTTAACCCATGCCAACCACTCATGCCCCTAGTGCCTTAGCTCAGAGAACCTGTTTCAGCACAGACTATTCCCTTTTCCCTATCCCTACACCGTGTGTGCCAACACCACCTCAGGGGCAGCACCTTGTGTAACAGGACTGCAACCAAATACCACTGGGAACACATTTCTGCAAGCCTACACTGCCACTGCAGTGCTCTCACCACTGAACTACAGCCTTGGTGAGTTGGACTGGACTTTCTGTTCAATTCAGAATATTCATATAGTTGTCATTTCATCTCATCTGTATGTAACCCTGTGCTGCTCACCACCTCAGGGGCAGCACCTTGTGTAACAGGACTGCAACCAAATACCACTGGGAACACATTTCTGCAAGCCTACACTGCCACTGCAGTGCTCTCACCACTGAACTACAGCCTTGGTGAGTTGGACTGGACTTTCTGTTCAATTCAGAATATTCATATAGTTGTCATTTCATCTCATCTGTATGTAACCCTGTGCTGCTCAGGCCAACTGGCTTCAATCACTTCTACCTTCAAAAGGAACTCCACTGAGTAGTTAGTGCTAAAATAATCCTAAAGCTAGAAGGATGTTTCATGTGAGATTTTAAGAACAGAGTTTGGAACAAAACTCTGATCAGAGTTGATCCACTTTACAGCTTAAACTCTACCTTTTCAGTCTTGCAGAAAGAAAGCAAACTTTGTAAGAAAGCCAGAGGAGTTTTCCAGTGGGACATGCCTTGGGGATGCACATCAGACTGTTAATTCTGCCCAAGGCAGCCAACCAGTGGACAGCTTTCCTATGTGATTTGTCCTTAACTAGAATATGTGTCATCCCAATCATTTTGCACAAGACATTTATGAAGTATATTCACATGTAAAAATTAAAAGTGACAGTTTTGGAGGATTCAGTCCAAAAATGGGCAAAGATTTCCAGGCGTGACTGCACAAGTGAGAACTGTTAGAGGATGCCCAAGCCCATCTGGGCCACCCTTGACCCCTGAGCACATAAATACTCATGTTCCACTCCACTGACTTCAAAGACAACCCTACTCCCAGAAGATTTACAGAACGAAGGCCTTTGTACAAGCAACAGTTGGGTTTGGTGAATGAAGTACACTACGAGTCACAAAATGTTTTGTTCTGCCATTGTCTCTGAGCTCATTGCCTCAACCTAGCGCACTGTCCAGCCTGTTCTCACTCTTCTTTTTGAGCCAGAAGAACATCAAGGCACGGGTTACCTTTTGGAGCAACATCAGTACTCTGTGCATTGCCTTGGGAAGACACAGTAATAGTCTGAACCTTTGTTTGCAGCCAGAATTTTATAGAAGCAGAGAATGTAAACACTCAGGCTGTCATCTTGTCTGCATTATCTTAATTCACTTAGTAGAGCATAGCTATATATATATATTTGGTGTTAATCACCTCACCAGATTTACTGCTATGTTTTGGCCTTCGAGGTATCTAATAACTCTGATCTGTTCAACTAAGGAAACTGAATTATCACAGATTTTTTCCCTTAGAAATTCTGCACTGTGATTATGTACATGTTCACAATGTCTAGAAGCAACATATGTGATTTGGTACACGTATATTTATTTTGTAATTATTTTAGCCAGATCCATCTCACCTGAGAAGCTGAATGTGAAATGACAGACTTTTTCTGCATCTCTTGTGTGTCCATATATGTATGTGTGGGCACACATATCTCTGTTTAACAGCCTCATGCAGCAAATGTTAATAGTTTCAGCACAAATTATCCAGTTTAGAAATCACAGAACTGGAGCTGCTATCACATGGGGAACAATATTAAAGGTGCATGTTTTGGTTCAGCACCATTGATAAGCTGATATTCAGTTCAAAGAGACTTTTATCTCGGTGATTAGAATATTGAAAATGTTACGTGTGTTCCTGAGAAAGGCACAGCTGTGTGGCCTCAACCTGCAGCATCTGAAAGGCTGTTCAAGTAAACTGCAGCTCACACACACGGATTTGGGTGCATTCTACACGTGGTACATGCACAGAAAAGACTTTTGGGAAAATCTTTGTTACTTTGAAACATTCAGTTTTCACCTAATTTTGCGGCCCCTCTTTATAAATATAAAGCTTTGAAATAACTTGGGTCATTTTGCTGTAACCAGAGCTAAAAAAAGAATCTTCTACAGAACTTCTTCTAAAAGTCTGCTGATTCTGTGAAGATGAGAATAAAACTCAGCAGCCTGGATCTTAGCTGGTAGCTTAGTGTCTAAATCTCCTGCTAAAGATCTAGCTCAGCTCTTTTTGGGTGAAATCAAGCCCTTCTGACACTGACAGCAGAACTCCTACTGTCTCCAAAAAAGACAATTTCTCTTTCTAATTTTTCAGCTGAGTATTTGATTCTACTTTCTTGGGAATGTCTGAGTCTGTGGCTTAAGGTTTCCACATGTCAGACATCATTACCACATAAGCAGATTTCCAGTGTCCCAGCTCTTACCACCAAATATGAAACTTTTTGTTCAGCATATCCCTTCTGTGTCTTAGTAACTGTGTGAGAGCATATATTGCATCTGATGTGTCAGACCATGTCCCCAGGACATGCACAACAACAATGCAGCTATGTGCCGTTGCCAAATGTCTTCCACTGTGACTCCTTTAGCAGTGGCTCTTCCAGGATGGCTCACCTTCAGCCTAGAGTCTGGTAGAAGGGCATATGTTCCTTTAAGGTATTAGTAAATCTTAAAGAACTTCAAAGCATAGTAATTAAAATTAGGCTAAATAATGTCAAGTGGAAAGAGGATTAAAGGAAATGCTACTACTTGGGACTGTGTCAGAAGTCAGAGGTATCAGAGGTCTTTGAAGGGCAACAAAAGTTGGACAACTGATTGTAATTCTAAGGAGCATGGAATTTACAATTTACATATCCTGACTTCATTCTCTCAAGCTTATAAGAATTAGATTTTTATAAGTACTCACCTATATGTTTTGTTTATTGAACAAGTCTATTGCCTTACCTTTTTTGTTTTTCATCAGTTTTAAATTCCTGAATTCTCTGAGGGAAATAGTCTTCAATTTTCTTCTCCCCATATCATCCCCTAGCCATAACAAGCTGCAGTGGCATCCCTTCACAACCTGGCTCAGCAGTGACCCACCAAGCCCCAAACCAGACTGACCAGCTACATCTGGCACAGGAAGTCTCACAGGAGAAGAGAAGGCAGAGCACTACTCACACAAGGTACGAGCCTAACTGCAGAGGAGCAAACAGAGACACCAGGTGAAGGACACTTCTGCTCATTGTCTGAAACTTGACCCACGTGAGATTCCACTGTGGAAGTCTCCATGGCACACAACAAGTTGATTTAAGGGAAGATCAAGCAAGAAAAAGATGGTCATAAACAGTGATCACCCCAGATTTACAACAGCTCAAACTGTGATGGAAGTTGTGTCACTAGCCAACAACAGAATGCTGAAAAGATTTGTGAATTTGTTCCTGTGTTTGTACTTATTATTCCACTTTAGATATCTTTATCATGGAAGCTTAAACAAAATCAGGTCATGGCAATGTGTGACGCTGATGATAATCTATACCATGAGTAATCTCCCTGTGCTGCAGGAGCACAGATAAGTGTTCAGTAAGCTTTGCCCAATTGATTCAAAGTTAGGTCACGCACATTAGGTGTCTGCCTGCCTGTTCATAAATCTTTGACATGTCTGGCTGGCTGGTGTGTTGTGCCTGACATATGAACTGTGTAAAATACAGTTCCCAGATTTTTATTACAGCAGTACCTTTAATATCTCCACCAGCAGGTATTTTACACTTCACAGATACAGTCGCTAATGCTGCTCTCAGGTCACAGCATATCACCTCTATTCAACCCAAAAGTTCTTCCAGCTCTCACTCTACTCTGCAATTGAACTCTCCATACTACAAGTCTTCCAGATGGGAATTTTCTTTCCAGAGACAGAAAGGACCTAAGCTCGGGTTCACCATTCAGTGTAGTGTGCACCACTTCACCTGAAGATTTTTCTCCTGATAATCCCTGAGCCAGATCACCTGATATGGTGGAAGAAGGAAGCTCAGAGCACTCGATGCTTTTCCCACTCTCCATCAGCTTAGCTAGTCTGAGTAAAATCCTTCTACTAGGAGCATCTCTCACTGCAAGCAGAAAGGAAAATACTCCCAGTCAGAGGTGGGAGAACTGGTTACCTCTTGAAAATGAGCTACTATTAGCCAATATTACCAACACAAAAAGCCAGCTGGCTCCAGCCAAGCCATAGCATTGCTGCAGCATGGAGGCTGCACTGCAGAGCAGCACAGCTAAGGGATGTTGGCCCACTGCCTTTAAAGGGGTGATGCTCTTCATCACTCAGACCTCTCAGGCTTCTAACTTACACTGCATCAAAACCTATGAACCATATCACATTCAGCCTTAGGTGGGAAATAGTATCAGTGTCTCTCCTGGCAATCCTCTGTTTGCATTTTGACATTGGTTTTGACATAATTAGAAATAAGTAAAGGTCTAATAGCTCTTGTTTGCTCTTACTCTGAAATCCATGCAGGCTGTGACTGGAGCTGGAAAACAAAAGCAGCACCCTGGGAATACTAAGGAGTTGTCTGCATACAGAAGTTACACTGCTGTAAATGAAACTCAAACTGGTTAGCACAAGTCTTTTTTTCAGGGATTCCCTAACATACAGTGATTAAAAACTGGCTCTTGCAGCAAATTTTCACACTCATGCTTCAAAGCTTAAGTCAAAAGAAGTTATCCTGCATAGACCTAACTAAATCAGTGGAAAAACCCCTACGTTTCATTCCATTGATGTAATTTAGACACAGACCAGTGTTAATACAGATTAGATAGGACTTAAAAAGTTCACAGCTTCTTGCAACCATGGAAAAAAATCAAAGGCTGTACCATTTCATAAACTTGGTATTATCTGCTCTATTCCAGCTTGTCAAGAGCCTTATATTATTTTTAAGGACAACTATGGGTCTTAAAAGATATTAAGCTGATCTTTTGGGGATTCACAAATACTATTTTGCCTTAACACAAAGTACCAGATAATAACCAGACAAGTTCCAAGATCTTCCTTCTCCTCTTGGACCTTCTGTTCCAGCAAAAGGGGCAAAGATTTCCTCAGACCTTTCTTTCTTCAAAATTTAGTCACAAGGCAAGAGTGCAATAGCAGAATACTGCAGCCGGCTTATAATCACAATGAACTAGCATGACACTAATATGTGAGTTTGTTTTTCCTCAAGTTCCTACAGAATGCAGAGATGCCTTAGACTCTATGCTGGCTGGCAGAGATCAATACACTGAAATCAGCACCACAGCAGCATTTTTTCAAGAAATCTATAGAGTCTGCAGGGAAAAAAAGACATGGCAATGTCCTGAATTAGAGCAGGTTAGGGTATTTATTGTAGTGCTTGCACGCAGACTTCTCTCAATGAATACCTTGCATTCAGTTCCACTCCAAAAGGTTCACTCTGTATATTGCTGCCTGAGCCAGCAAAGAGTATTTGACTGATCACTACTCCAAGAATCAAGGACAAACAAGAACAGAAAGATAAATGAATCCAAGTATTTTCAGTGTAAATATGGTGGGTCTTTAACAGTGCTGTTTCCCCTGGCTACAGCAACATAGCACTGACACAGCAGTGCACATCCAGTTCTCTCCATTCAGACTTGATGTGAGATCTTTTTGGAGATCCACAGCGAAGATCTACCTATGATGGCAGTTCTGAATTAGCAGGACTTGGTTAGGCAGCACACAAACACGTGTTTACTCGATATTCTTACCTCTGCAGCTAAGTAGTTTCCAGTTGCCAAATGCTTAAATCTAAACAAGCTATTCCACTGTCCTGCTCCTCCCCGACAAGGGTCATGATGGACAACCTGAAAAAAAGAAGTACAGATTTCAAACATGCTCCTCCAAGTCATACTTAGATCACTGACATTTCTTAAAGTTCATTCCAAATGAAAATATGTAAACTACATCATTACAAACAGTCTGCCACAGAGAGGAATTCTGTGCTTACACTAAGCTCACCATAGATAACAGCTACTAACATTTATTTTTTGCCAGGTGCCAGGAAATACTTCTCCTATTATTTTCCATGCTTTCATTAACCTACTCCCTGCAAACATGATGAGCTAAATTTTGCTTTAAAATGACATGGTGTGAATCTGGAGCTCAAGAAAGTAAGTGTAGCTGTTCTACACTACTTAAAAGCAAAACACAAACCATCTTAGAATATTTCACCAATTATATCAGCTCTGTTTCTGACAATGCTAGTGAATTCTGAAAAAAAATAATCATTCAAGTGATAAAATATCCCCATATCATTTGAAATATCCCAGGTTATTTCTTTTCTGCCTTGACTGAGCTGTAGGACATGTGCTTTCTTCAAAGCTAGCAGTGCCTGTCTCTTTCAAGGAGTAATCTCCAATAACTACAAGTGCAACACACTCTATTCCACTCTATTCCAGACAGACCTTAACCAGACAAAAAAATCAACCATTTGCCTGAGGACTCTGTTTTAAACACACAAAGTTTGTTTGTCACACAAGAACTTTTGGGTACAGGAGTTACATTACTGTAATTGCAAGGATTTAAGACATCCCAATTTCCAATGTTTCCTCACTTAAACAAAAATATATTTGTTAGTTGTCTTCTCAAAATCACCTCCATTCACACCCACCACTTTTACTCAGGCTAACTTTAAACAGATGTTGATGTGTTACGTAGGAGAAGAATGGACTCAATGACAGTTGTAAGGTTTCTTGTCAGTCATGGATTTCCATTTTCTGTATTTCACATGAAGTGAAATGTAAACACTCAAAACTCAGGATAGACGAGTGTCATTCAATTGGCTTTGATAAAATCACACCATTTACGTCAAGTCCAAATTAAATTTGACTCTTCCTCATTTTAGTGTAGGTAAATATAGTAAGAAGGCCCCCTCTCTCCACACATGCACTGCAATGAAACATCTCTTCAGGGCTCATCCTACACAAACTGCTTCATAAAATAATAATAGTTACAGGGAGGTGTGTGATGATATCGAAAGGCTATGAATGACTCATGTTGTGGTAAAGTCTTTTTACTGAACCCTGCCCTTCAAGTTCTGAAATATTTATAAAAAGAGAAAAAAATACCTCTATTTCCCACAGTGCTTTAGAACTTGTTGCAGAAGTGGCTGACTGACGCAATGTAGTACGGAGGAAAATATGTTGTTTCTTCTCATATTCATCACAGGTCAGAAACTTCTCTTGCTCTGCATGAAACAGCCTAACAACATCTCCCTAAAGTAATATGAATAAGAAGCATTATTAAGTGGTAGGCAAAGCTGCTAGACTCATTTTCTGTATCTGTACTAGCTCCAGTGATGCCAACAGAGCTGATGGGAAGAAAACACTTATTAGTTTCCTATTGCTGGAGCAAATACCAAACACAGGGCATACAATCTCAGCACTGAGCCTGGAAAACAAATGAGACAGGTCGCTCCTACAGCACTTTTGTAAATACAGAACTTGTTTCAGAGCACTACAATGAATAATGAGCAACAATTAACCTAAACGTGATTTTTAATTCCAGTTAACGTTACTAAATTGGTTTTGTTATTTCTAATCTCTCTTGTTATTTAGGGAAAGTGCAGAGGTTTTTATTAGATCATATTATCTCATCTCTTCTACTCTGAACCAATATCAATGACCTCTCTCTATTTCTTTTCCTGGAATCATTTTTGCTTCCTTCTGCCTCTCCCCAAGGCTTGAAACACTATCCCTAAATGGGTCTACACAAATATACCATTTTCCCCATCAAGTTCTTCCTCATAAACTGCTGATACCTTGATAACTGAAAAGTAGCCAGTTGATAATGACTTATTAAGGAACAAGTGAGGACAAATTAAATTTATTTCCTGAAAATGTAAATGATCACAGGGATTGATCTATAGACATGAAACTGTACAATACCTCAGCATTTCAAGCTACATTGTCTTATTACAGCAATTGCCATCTTTCATGCCTCACTCCTTTCTGTGTGCCTGTTATATGACTTCAAACATCTTGGCATAAACTGAAGTGTCACAGCCATTCTGTACAGAGCCCTCATCATTCTGGACTTGAAATTAATCTTTTCTCATAGCTCCTCAGTTTCCATGGGAGGCAAAAGAAGCTGGAAGCTAGCACAATCCAGACAATTTCATATAGTAAGACAATAGCACAAAAGAAAAATATTCTGGCTGTTGAAGGGCAGTACTGAGGGAACCAAACCAGCTCCACAAAGTCCTCATTTCTCCTTTTCTTTAGCATGTCATATTTCTCCACAGTCAAATATAGTATGATTCTTCAGATTAAAAAAAAGAAATTTTAAAATCATACTTACTCCTTTCAGCACATCATCTCGATAACTACTGAATTTCATGAACAAAGTTATTTTCCAGCTTGTGTTACAGTTGACAGCATTTACCTTCAGAAAACAAAACAAACACAAAACCCCAATTATAGTTTTAGGGGATGTTCTTTTCTTTTTGAGACATTCTATTCTTCTGAAAGACCAGACCAAACCTAGGGTGAAAGGGGACATGGCTTAGCTACATATTTTTACAGTTCCTAACATGGGTCCTGAAGCTCTCAAGCATTAATGATGTTGATGTTGAAGAAGATTGAGTGGGCAAAATGCTACTCTGTCTGCTGACAGCCTACCAAAAAAACCCTAAAGAGATGCTGGACAAGGACTTACTCTTACATCAGTGAGAGTTTGAGATACTCAAGCAAACCTCGCAAAGCTTTCAGTGCCAGGCAGAACCGCACCAACAATATTTCATCTTGTTTTTCTAGGGCCAAGCTGGAACCAATGTTAATACTGGCATCTAGCCCATGGTGGGCTCACGGTGGGTTCTGGTTACCAGTAAAGAACAACATAACATAGAATCACAAAATGCTTTGGGTTGGAAGGGACCTTAAGGATAATCTAGTTCTAACATGGCAGGGGCTGCCATGGGCAGAGACACCTCCCACTAGATCAGAGTGCTCAGAGCTCCATCCAGCCTGGCCTTGAACACTTCCAGGGATGGGGCAGCCACAGCTTCTCTGGGCAACCTGTGTCAGTGTCTCACCACCCTCACAGGAAAGAATTTTTTTCCTAATATCCAATCAGTTTTAAACCATTTCCCCTAGTCCTGTCAGTCCAGGCCCTTGTACATAGGCTCTCCATCTTTCCTGTAGACTCTCTTCAGGTACTGGAAGGCTGCAATTAGGTCACCCCAAAGCCTTCTCTTCTCCAGGATGAACAATCCCAATTCTCCCAGTCTTTCTGTAAAACATCTCAGATCAGCAGTTACCCCTCCTCCCTCCGCTGAACTCACCTCTTTGCAGCCAGGGTTATCTAGAAGCTCAATATTGCTGGCATGCAGAGGCTGTCCTGCATTGACTGGCATGAGAACAACTTTATCTCCCACAACAACCTGGAAGTCAGAAATAAAGTGCAATTTAGGCCTATGTAATTATCCAATAAGAGCAAGTAATATTACATTTTTAGAAAATTACTCAAATGCATGCTCTAGAATGGCACTCAGTGAATTTTTTTGCAGACAATTCACACAGCAGCTCTGTTCACCCATGCTCAGCAATCCCGTGGGTTCAAGATTTCCCACTAGTGAATCCTCACATTCCTAGTAAGCATGTCACCCAGTTCAGCAGAAAGTCAAGACCATGAAATAGATGTGAAGCTGTGAATTCCAAGAGCAGTTCAGTTCATCTAAAAGTTCCATTAACTACTCCTGATCCCATATATACTTTCTAAGTTTTTGGCTGGCAGTAATTGTGGCTCTGCAGCTCTGTGGACCATCTTCTGGCAAATACCATGACAGGCTCAGGAGTTCTGCAATTTAGACTGTGTTAGTGCAATATAGAAAGGAACATAAATCACTGGAAATTCAGGGAGAGGAGGTCACACTCCATCCCCTCTGCTGTTATTCCCTCTATGATGTTTGGGGCTCAGCACACACAGCAGGTGCATCAGCTGAGAGACCTTCTCTCTCTGAGAGGAATTCCTAGCTCACTCCCTGCAAGCAAATTCCCATGCCCTTGCAATTCTTTACCTATATAGACAGGGAAAAACTATATAAGAAAATTCCTTTGACTTAAAAAACTACTTGAGACATGCACATGGAGAACTCAATTCATGCCTGGAAGGGGGTGGAAAATTAATAAAAATATATCAATCCACACAGATTGGTTGGCATTGGGTCCTGAGTTGCTTATGTTCACAGCAGTTTTAAGCACACACAGACATGGAGACAAGTGGCTACAAGTGATTTTTTTACTATACGAAATGCTGCACAAGCCATGCTTTCTTTTGGAAGACAAAACAAAAAACTTTCTGCATCAATCAGCACATTTCCTATAAAAGCAGAGCCAAATTCAGCTTCCCTTAACTTCAAAGCAGGTGAGTTTGGCTCACTTATCGCAGAAGTTAAAAGGAAGGTTGACTGTTCTTTACCAACACAGCTGAAATAAACAATACCATAAGACAGTGTCTTCATGCTCAGACTGCACACAGAAATCCTACTCGATCCAAGTGATGAGAACAAAGTTGACTAACAGAACCAAAATAACTACAAGATGCCTTTAAGATACATTATTTATGCAATCCATTCCTGCATGCCATGATTCACACAGACATTACTTACAGCCCATTTTAAGAAGTTATGACCAGACAATTCATTAACCAAAATACCATCAGCTTTGCATCCTGTAAAGTGGAATCAGGACTTCAAAATTATTGCATGTACACCCTGACTATCACAACTTAATTAGTAAGACAGCACATCATTAAGCATCTTATTTTAAAAGAAAAATAATGATGTATTATCAGCTTTTTAAGTCTGCACACAACGAGTGGACTTACCAAAGATGGCCCACACAGGTCAGCAGTGGCTCAGATGACTGTGGCAACATCTCAGACTCCAGACCATATGATCTGGTAACACCTTCTAGTTACACATGAAAGCTAATAGTCCCAAGCACAGTTAAAAATTATTTTTTTTCTAAACTTAGTCCACTATGAAATTGGCCAGCAGCAAAGAAATCATGTGTCTCCTGGAAATTTTCTGCTTTCTCCCTATTACACATTCAGTATTTCCACTTACATTGTCTCCTTCACTCCTCAGTTTCCAGAAGGGCTGGATATAAAACCAGGATCCCTCATTCCCTGCAGCATCCAGAGACACCCGCATGGCATTCTTCTCCAGCAGAGCTGGCAGTCTCTTATTGACTGTGAGGTACTTGTTACTTTTTATGTGCAGTAGCTGTGAATAAATAATAATTAAAAAAAAATAGTAGAGCTGTTGCTTTTTCTGACTTCAGACAAAAAAAGAGACATAGGTTTGCACACCGTAGTGATTTTTCATAACATATATAAAGACAAAACTGAAAGAGAGTGATCAAAGTATGCTACAGTTCAGGAAAACAGATGCTATATCTCGGACTGAGAGAAATGTGCCAGTGATCAGTTTTACAGCATACACAGTACAGGAGGGCAAGGGTCCATTACAGTGTTACCTTTGGGAATTTTACCCACTACAGGGAAGTTGTACTGCACTTAAGCACATAGCTTCTGTCTGATTTATATGTCATGAAGTACAAATTACTTCAGTGATTTAAAAGGAGCTGTGGAGCACCTCTTCAGTATGATTTTGAAATAAATCTTGAAAATAAAAGACATATTTACATTCAGATTCTAAACCACAGCACCGAAAATTACGCATAGAATTTTTATTATGACATTATTTAAACGTGAATATGCAGCACTTCTGGTAGGCTTTAAAACAGACAGAAAAAACTATTATTGTAAACTTCACCAAGTTATGTTTACTTGACCCTTGACAACCCAGATTAGTGGTTAGTTTCATTTTCACTGTAACCTTGAAATGAAACAACTGTTTCCTTTCCAGCGCTGAGAGAAGGCAGATGGATTTCCATAGGTTTACCTGTATGACATTGCTGTATTTCACAATTTCACCCAACAGCTTTCTGTTCTCACTTTCATTCTGCTTCTGTTCCAGTTCTGCTGCATGCTGCAAGAGAATGATTATCTCTTTAAAGTCCATGAAATCAGTACCTGTATTCAGCTACTGAAACAGACCATGTAAAAAGGAAATGGCATCACATTTAGAACACTTCCTGCAACCTGCAAGCACCACTGCACTGAAAACACTAGCACCCAAATCCTGATGCTGATTCTGGTTTTTTAACAATCCAGAACAAAAATTCAGACACAATTTACATATCACACCTGAGATACATGATATTTAAAAAAATTTTAAGCACATAAAGTAATTCCAGGTGCTTTATTACATCCAATAAGATGGAAAAAAAGTTAAGGACCTATGATAAGCTTTTCACTGTCACCATTCCTTTTACTTGTTGGGTCTTTAATTGCATACAAAGGCATTGGCTTCATCTATAACAAAACAAAACTCCTAGGCCACGTACTGTAACATCAATGCTAAGCACAACAGTTGGAGTCAAACAACCAATCTGCCAGCTCCTAGCTCTAGCCACACACTGAGTGCCTTCCTTGCTGTTTTTAACTGGAGGCACTGGTGGCTTCTCCACTGTCCATGAAATTCTCCACCAGGTTGATATGATCTTGTTTTCACTTAGTCTTATGTAGCCAGAATATTGTAACATCAGGACAGTTCTTTTTTGGAGACAGAAGAGTTGCTCCATCCACACTGTATTTGAGGCAAAACAGAATCCGCAAAATGGTGCAGAAAAAAGATCACCCAGACTGAAAACAAGGACAACCACAATTCTGAGGAATTTCCAAACTAAAGCATTGAGACTATCTTTGTCCACTCCTCTGCCTAACTCCTAAAACAACAGCATGATTTAAACCAGGGCCCAGTCCTGATTTTAACAACTCCATTCCTACTTTATGAAACTTCTGAAAGCAGTACCTTGCTTATAGCAAAGGCACAACCCCCAACCCAAAGCAAGGTAAAAACCAGGCTGGGGCAGTAAATGCCAGTCAGGAGGTAGGAGAATACAGAGTTGCTGTGGTGGCATAATACTCATCACAGTGGTTCCCAAGGTACTTATTATTATTCTTTCTCAGGCTATTGTAATTCTACAGCCTGCAGATTGAGATAAGATTACAAACACAGATGTCTCTTACTTGAAGTTTCTTCAGCAGTGCTGCTTCAGTGTGGTTTCCTTGTTTGGCTTGCTTGGCTTTCCAGTACTGCTTCTGGGCTGAATACCGGTTCATGGGACACACCTTGAAAAGGCAGTCTGGGGAAGATGGAAAGAAATACTCTAAGTAACACTGAAAGACACTTCCTTCATTTGTAATATGCTTTGCTTGGTTTTCTTTGTCCAAAAATGCCCAGATACCAATATTAAAACATAGTCACCAAACAGCTTGATGGCAATGATACCATAAACAGGGTGGCACAGCATCAGAGTTCAACCTGAGGCCTTCAGTGGCCCTCATGTGCCACTTCATGCAACCTCTTTGCAACCTCTGTAAAAGCCCCAGGCTCTGAGTCTGTCGTGGCTGCTTTACTAATGCCCTTTGCTGTGGCACATCATCACAGATGCACTGCTTGAAGGCACATAAAACTTGCCCAGCTCCTTCTGGCACTGCTGAAACCAAGGGTCACACAGGCACTCAGCTGCAAGGCACCAAGGAGGTTAATGCAGTATTCTGTGCACCTTCACTAAGTTGTTTTTACTGTTAGATTTTTTTCATTAAAGTGACACAAACAGAACATCTCCACCATCCAACAGACCAGGAGAAAAACAGCTAAGGAGAGAGGATCCACCTGAGCAGGGTGGCTGTGCAAATGAGAGAGGAGGAGGTACAGCCTGAAGGGACTACAGCCAACAGGGAAATGCTGAGTAAGAAATGAGGAGCAGCAAAGAGTCACAATGCACTGACACCCATCCCCTTCCCAACACCTCTCCACAGGGACCATGTGCTACGAGGGAGCTGGGGACCAGCAAAAGGGAGAGATGTGTCTGGAACGAAGCCAAGAGGTACTTCCCTAAATACTTGTTCAATTGTTTGTCTTTATTTCTCAGTAGAAATGGGAATCAATCAATCATCAATAAATGAACTTAATGTTATTTGGCAATAAACGGAATTTTGTGAAATTCCCTGACTTGAGACTTTTGGGAGGGTTTTTGGGCCAGTGGCAGTCGTATACCACTGTCTACAACCACCCGACAGGACACTGTAGGCAGGTGGTGATCAGCCTCTTCTCCCAGGTAACAAGTGACAGAGCAAGAGGACACAGTTTTAAGCTCCACCAGGGGACGTTTAGATCAGACATTAGGAAGAATTTATTTACAGAAAGGGTGATTAGACACTGGAAGGGGCTGCCCAGGGAGGTGGTGGAGTCACCATCCCTGGATGTGTTTAAGGAAAGACTGGACATGGCACTTAGTGCCATGGTCTAGCTGACATGGTGGTATTAGGTCAAAGGTTGGACTTGATGATCTCAGAGGCCTTTTCCAACCTTAATGATTCTGTGATAAACTGGAAATAGAGGCTCATGATTCATCCAAAGACAATTACTTTTAGAGTGACAAACGATACCTAGTCTTGCATGGTCTCCATCACCAACTGCTCCAAAAGTCAGGCTTGAAAGACATTTTACTTAGCAAACATTGACAATTGTCCCTTTGCACAAATCACATGTATTAACTGCCAAGAGGAAGGAACAGTTTTGCTGTGACACTAGTAAGAACATACAGGATTGCCTGTGTATTTTAGGGTGAAACTCTTCCCCTACATGGGCTGTAATCTACAGATGTCAAAGGAAGGTCTGCCCCAAACTACTAGCCCTCCATACTTAGCAGTCACAGATGACCAAGCACTGCCTGAGGATTAATCCACCCCTTATTCATAGCAGCAAAACTTGTTCATACAAAATTACTGTCAGCGGCAGAACTTTCCTTGGCACTGACCCAAAGTCCTCACGTACTTGCTCCCTCACTGCAGCCCTGAGTTGCTGTTCCTAGGAGAAAGTGTTACAAACCCTTATCAAAGCAAACCCAGCCACCTTGCAAAGGTGTTTACTTTCATTTCAAAAGGGGAACATTTATAATTGGAATTACATCATACAACCTAGAGTACTCCCAGTTATTTTTTATAATATCCTGGAAGCCAAGAAGAAGGGAAAAAATTACAAAATGCTGTGTACCCTTAAATCATACTGTGTGCTGTAGGAGATTTTCCATGAAGTATCAGGATTTCAGCTCATAAGATGAAAAACCCTCTATTATTTTCTGTAACAATCTATATTTAACATGTCTTCTCAGAAGGCTTCATGAAACATTTATTGCTCTGAAGTAACAATACCTTCTTTTTATAGGACCAGTCTTCATCTCTCAGTTACTCCCCACACATCCTGCTACTCAAGTAAACACAGAGCTTCCCATCCTCCTGCAGCCTCGAAGAGAAGTGTGACCACACTGCAGAGGAACCCGAGACGTACACGGATGTGCAGTCACCACTGCATGGCTCCTCTTTCCAAAGGTGGGTGAAATTTTTTCGTGATAGTTCTCACGAAAAAGGAAGTGCAGAGTAGGCACTAGATAACCTCAGCACCACACACCTCTCCTGATGTCCACACCAGTGCCTTTAGAGGCTGAACTACCAAGAACTCTTTTTGAATTAGTATTATTTCAATTGTATTTTCCACAATTTATAGGCTAAAGAAAAGATCATATTATTAGTTCCCAGACAAGCTTTTTCCTATTTTATCTTATGCTGTAGGATTCCAGATACATTAAAACCATAATTGCACTGCTTTTTCTGGGTTTTTTTTTCTCCATTTCTTTTACTAGAGTAACAATAGGATACTGTGTAATTCAAGTTTCATGATCCTAACACATCACGGCGGCGAGGTCGGGGGGGAGGGTTTAGAACAGTGTCTGCCTCAGAGATGCTATAGTTTAAATAAACAATAAAAAAGAGAAACCAAGGCATAAGATTATAAAGCAACTTTTCAGTACACACAGTAGATCAAAAGCTCAGCCCTCCTGGAGGTCAGTCTAGCAACCCACTCATGAGACAGACAGTCTCTTCTAACTTCTCCAGACATTCTCAGGTAGTTCCTAACTCATTAATTTATGGAGTTTTACATAAATGCTTCTCTTCCTCAGGACATTAATTAAGTAGGCAATATCAAAGGTAAACAAATAATAAATCCACTCAGAAAGTCTGAAAAGGAAAGTAACTCCTATTTATACCCTTTAAATATTTCTTGATATTGGATAAAGATGGTTTAGAACAGTATTTGTCAGATGCTTCCTCTCCCTACCCCCTCTTGGGTTTTTTTTAAGTGTTAGAAATTCAATTCTTGCCCATCATGGAAGATTTCCATGATTTGCAGAACCAGAGAAATTATCACGTGGCTTCACTTAAACCAGCAGGCTAAGAAATGTGAGGTGTGATAGGGCTATTAAATCACAGTGTGTATGAATCTATGCGTTCCAAAAAAATACAGAAAGGTAAAAAAGAACTACAGTGACAATGGAAAGGGAAAACTGTGAGGAAGCAAGGAGTGGGGCAATGAAGAGTCCTACGGAGGCCAACAAAAATAGCTGTGAGGAGTCCGAGAAGCAAATGAAAGCAATTATGGAGCTGAGAAAAACAAGAAGAAAACACAAGGACAAACCAAAATGATATCATAGAAGTCAAGTGAAAAGGATAATGGCAGATGGCAAAGGAAAGGGTGGGGGGAGTAAAGGAGAGAGCACAGAGCAATGTAATGGAAGTGAGAGATGAGGAAAGAACAGTGTTAGAAAAACCTTAGATCAGACTAAAAACTGAAAGGCAAGAGGAGAATATTTACAAACTCCAACATCATTTGCACTGTAGATGCCTCAAGAAAAAGAGGCACAAAATGTAAAGAAGTTTTAATCAGTTTAAAAAATTAGGCCATTTGCTTCTTTTCCAGAGTTGCTAAATTTGACCAACAAGCAGGTCTTATCTGTGCTATTTCACACCTTGGAAGCTCAAAGTGTTCCCCATTGGAGATAACAGCATCACGCTGAAGCACGTTTAAGGTCACAGTCTAAGGAAACTTGCAGCTCTGTGGCTCATGATGTGGCTTTTCTTCAGAGGTACATGACTTCTGGCACACACTGTTATTCCTAATCTCTGTGAACCTGGCCCTGCAGCACAGTAAGCATTTCCATCACAACACTAAGTGCTTTGGTTCTCACTAGCTTCAGTTAGAATTAGGACAAGAAGCACCTGGCTTGATTAGTCCCTTAAATTCAACTGCAAAACAGTAAACATTCGGTGTTTTTTAAAACAGACTCCAGGAAACACGTGTGGAACCAAACTCTGCCCTGCTTTGTTCTGATGCAAATCTGGACATGCACACTGATGAACACAGAACCACTCCAGGTTCATCCCAGTGTGACTTGAGGAATCTGAACCACAGCTTCTTTGTATGGATACAAACTGAAAAGCAACCACATCGTTCCTTAGCTTAACAATCCTCCATTTTGTAGGATGTTCTGAAACAACTAGAATAGCTCCAGCCACCCAAAACATAGAAAGTAAACACATAACAAAAAAGAAACTGCTATTTTGAGACACCTCTTTCTTTCAGTTCAGGCCAACAGCCTAATATCTTAACTTGATACACGAGTGAACTCTGTAGGAGAGAGACACAAGCAGATCGAAAACACAATCCATTTTTTTCCTCTCCCATTGGGGAAAGTGTTGATAAAGTATTACCAAAAAAGAGCAAACACAGTTCTCTCTGATGTGAATTTTCAGAGTCAGTTCTTGAAATCTAAACATCTTGTTAGAAACATGTTTTTCTCATACTTGTTTGACTCCCAGGTCATGCTCTAACCTCAAATCAACGCCAGAGTTCAGCTATGAGTGATAAAAACATTGTAAACCATGCAGACAGCAGTTCCTATTATTAAAGAGGCCCTACTTGTCCTGCTGTTAGATGCTATTTTCAGTTGCTTATGTCTAATCATTCATGCCTAAATCTTCTTTTAAGTCAAGAACCTACTTAAAGCAGTTTTTGTTTGGTTTTTTTAGCTTTGCTGTTTTAATTGAATGCGATTTCCCAGAAGATTATTGGGGATAAAAATATGGGTTCTGTTTATGTTTCTTGGTTATAAGAGCAAGATTTATCAGCTTTTTTGCCTCAATGCTCTGAGCAGAGCTATAAAATTTAACAAAGCATGGCAGAGACACCTTTTTTGTTGCTCTCATAATAGACACACCTCTGTGGTACCAGGCACATTAGACAGCAGATTTCTGCTGTGGTCTCAGCAAAACTCCTGCTATTCCCACACTTGGAATTTGACTTATAAGTTGAAGGAGAAAAGAACTAAACAAGGGCTTTATCTTTGTTGCAGCCATCCTCCTGAATGCACCTTGGTTATGGATACCTGAAGCAGCAGGAAAATTATACTAGTTGTGGCCCCTAACAATACAGCCATGATGTTATAGAATGGTGAGTTGCATCAATTAATGTGACAAAACTTACATTTTCACCAATTTAGCTTCTCCTACATGTGAAGTGACCTTTTAGCCCCTGTCAGGACCTAAAGGGAGCCTACAAGAAAGTTGGAGAGGGACTTTATACAAGGGCATGGAGGGACAGGAGAAGGGGAAATGGCTTAAAACTGAGAGTAGGTTTAGATTAGATATTAGTGAAAAATACTTCCCTATGAGAGTGGTGAGGCATTGGCACAGGTGCTGTGGACTCCCCATCAATGGTAGCATTCAAGGCCAGGTTGGATGGAGCTCTGAGCAACCTGGTCTAGTGGAAGGTGTCCCTGACCATGCTAGGGGGTTGGAACTGGATGGTCTTTAAGGTCTCTTCCAACCTATTTTCATTGGATGAGCTATCACAATGCCAGCAGTGGCTAAGCAGACCACTTAATTAAGTCAGACCTGGGTGCATCGTAAACTAAAAAGAGCTAAGGAGTGACTGGAAGAGAGGCTGCTGGAGCCACATCAAGCTAAGAGGCAACAAGAAAGAGGAGGAGGAAAGTAGCTAGCAACAAGTTTTAGGGCAGG
>NW_008681905.1:111339-131839 GCF_000695815.1 Acanthisitta chloris
AGTTAGAGAAAGGGAAAGGTTAGATGCTGTGGAAAAGAGGGAGCAGAGGCATCTAGAGATAAAGGGATGCATTATGTAAGCAACAGAGGTTGCAAGAGGGAACAGAGCCAAAACTGTCTACAACTAATAGAAAACATTCCCCTGCAGAAGCTGGGATGTAACTCAGGAGGACAGCCCCTGCTTTCCCCAGCAGCAGAACACAGCTGTACGAAGTGTTAGTGTCTCATCTCCTTCTGACATCTGTTCTACGTACACAGGCACTACTGCCACCACTGATGGCATGTCATTAGCACTGAAAGTTCAGTAACTTTGCGCCCTGTATCAGAGTGCCCATCCTCCTTGATACTGTTGAAATCACTCATTGAAAAAAACAAAAAACCAACATAGAACACTATCAGCTTTTTCCTTCTTTGCCTTTTGAAGGTAGAAATGAGTAACACTGAACTGCGATAAAATAACTTGAATATACTGAAGTTATAAAATCAAACCCTTAAACACTAGACAATGAAAAAATTCAGGCTGTCTTTTTAACCTCTGCTCAGCTCCCTGATTGTAGGCATTTGGATGTATTCTGCAAATACACTATCACAAGTCTTTCCCAGTGATCTGTCTCATCTAGAAATCTGGGTATGCTCTATTTTGGGAACACATCAGGGTGGTCCTGCAATAGAAATACTGTCCAAAGAATCCCCACGGGAAATTTTGTGCAACTTGGAAACTGTGAAGTACACACGTATTTGCAGGCAGCAAGAGGATGAAATCACAGGTAGCCTGAAAGCCACTAGGATGCTAGAGAAAACTCAGCTATAAAGTTAGTCAGTCATGAAAGTGACTGAAATTTATTACTGCTAGTTTCTAAGTATACATCCTCACTTTCTCAATTTCCACCATCTGCCAATGAGCAGAATGCTCACAGCTGGAATCAACTGCTGAATATACAATGGAAAAAATCTCGAATACTCTGGGAAAACAGAACTTCAAGTCTCTCAATGTTTTAAATGCAATTTCTTTTTAATAATAGCATGTACATAAACACTGGAAATAAAATAATAAGGTAAAGAATGTCAGTGCAAGCCCTCAAGATCAAAGAATGATTTGGGTGGAAGGGATCTTAAAGATCATTTAAAATAGATACAAGCAGCCACGAAACACATTTCCCTTGCTCTAAACCAAGCAAGACGTAACAGTTTTTATCTCAGAACCTGTGTGTGAATCCAAGCCCTTTTAAGCCAAAAGAGGTCTGGATCGAGCTAGTAACACTGTTTTGGCACGGTTAAGAGTATATTTTAACATTAAAGACATACAAACTGCATGTTGTCAGTACACTGTTATTTTTTCCAACAAGAAAAACAGTAAAATTATCCAAATCTACAAGGTCAAGTTGAAAAACATCAGATACAGTTTTAAGCAAAAGCAAAACAAAAAGCTGACAAAATATTTGGGGGTAGGCCTTAAAGTGCTATCTTATCTTTAAAAAAAAATAAACAAACCAGCTGCTCAAGTAGTTTTGGACCTCACAAGCTTGTTTCCCATTTACAGTAAAAGCAGGGCTGGAGCAAAGAGTATGCCATGCATGGGGGATCAGTGTGCAGTGTACAGAACAGAGCAACCAAGTCTTGGAATACAAGAAAATTAATCCCTTTTCCCATATTTTCCATCTGTCCATTGTGCCTTGGCAAATTTTGTATTTAGTTCTCAAAAATCTACCATTCACATTCCAGCCTGAAACTTAGTCTGTGTGTTCACAAACCACCAGTTACGTATCTGCTGAGGCAAAATGCCCAAGGAATTAGAACATGCATCAGTTGGTCATTAAAGAGAAATTACCCCCAGTTACTGACCTCTGAACTTCTTTGGAGGACTAGCAAGGTCACCTGCCTCTGGCTGAACCACACACCGGTCATCCACTAACCTAGAGAAAACAGAAGTTATTACACTCACTAAAACGTGTTTATAAATGCAGTGTATATAAATGCAGAGACATACCTGCCACACCATAGACACAGAAATTTACACATTTCTCCAGTTTACTACAAAAATATCACAGAAATTATTCAGTTAATAAGCATATCCAAGAAAATTAAGTCTGTATTTCCTCAAGAGAGAGGAGGAGTTCTACTGCACTAAATTGTGGCCTGTGTTTCCAATCCCGTTTCGTTTAAATCCAGTTAAATTCCCTTTTGTTGCACCACAGACATTGATGTTACATGCAAAACTCTTGTTTTCCTTCATTAGAGCCCATTAACCCTCAATCAGAAACAGCTGGTTTTCCTGCAGCTGTCAGATTTTCTCAGCCATTGCCCTACAGTGTCATCCAAAATTCATCCAAATCAACAGAGAGACTCTGAGATGCCTAGAAGAGCCCGGGAAAAGGCCTCAAGGAAAAATGTCAGGAAGACACACTTATATCTGATATGAAAAAGCACATTTAAAGTACTGCAGGCTAGCTTGGGCCTACCCTTGCAAGCTGCCCCATTCTTGCAGATTCCTGCATCCCCACACAGCCAGCAGACTTTGTGTGGCTGCAAGAATATATATGGATCTGCCTACAGGATCAGGACCACAAGGGAGTTTCTCCAGTGACTTGCTGTTTCATAACACTGTTTCATCTAGAAGTTGAATCTGGAATCCAATAAAACACTTTGAATTTTAGTCTTTAAACAATCTGCTCTTCTTCACCATTTCCAGCCTTTTGCCTCTGAGGAGGCACATGGAATTAAGGTTCAGCTCTGATCAAAATTCACAGGACCACATTTTCTTCCTAAACATAAATTCAGCTTCCTTCCAGGAAGCATCCTGTAAATAATCTGCCCATTTGAAACAATTCACGAAAATCATGTTTAAGGACATACTACTGCCCTAACACTTGACTGCAATAGTCTTCGCAGCATTTTTGTTGGAAATGGCCAGAAAAAGCATGATTTGTCTTGAGCCAAACCACACAATATGTGCATTCAGTTTTCACTCGAGTTGGTGAAGACTTTGCGTCTAACCACAAGTGCAGCAAGACCAAACCCTCAGCATGGCCATACTTCTAGCAAGCTGACTGCTAACAAACTGCCCACTGTGGCTGCAGCTCCCAGAAGCAGAGGGAAAAAATGACAGTTCTGGAAGTCAGCACCTCCAATCTCACAACATACTTGGATGCAAATGTGAGGTGTGAGTGAGGAAGGGGAATTGAAGAAACGGTTTCATGAGCAAGCAGGGGACCTTATGAAGTTGTGGTTTTTTCCAGAGTCTAGGTTAGACCAGGCTTTAAAAGAGTGAAGTGAGGTTTGGAAAGCAGGACTCAGGAAGAGTCAGTGCTGCAAGATCCTCCCTGTCCATGATCTAATGGAGCAAAGCTTCCTATAAGCAGTACCTAAAACCTGGAGTCACAGACAGGTGACTGGAAAGGATTACCTTAAAAGATGTTTTGTCAAAGGATTTTAATGCCAAGAAGTACTTCCCACCCTCAACAAAATCTCTCAAAGACTTTCAGGATGAACCCATTAAGGTTTGATCTTAAGCACTGTCAGGATGGAGTATAGTACACTGGAAGCTGAACATGGTGACAACCTGTGCACCCTCCTGACAACTACAACTGTGGATGAAATGTAAAACTTTGATCATGACACCACATCACTGTACCAAAAACCATACAGAAAACAAGGTGTTGCTGCTGAGAAAAACAAAAAAGAACCTGCACACTCTCTGAGGCAGTTAGGTTCAGGGTTCAAACACATTAGCCTTTCAGAAAACAGGCATTAAGCAATTAATATCAATCACTTTCCTTTACGCATTCTCTAAAGGCACAAAGATTAGGACAATAAATGAGTTCCACAGTCATCAGGAACCAAAGACATCCGGCAAGACAAAGGAGAAAGGAACTGCTGCTACTCCTATCCTATAGCTACGAAATGAGAGCACAGAAAATTTAATTGACATGTGGCATGACAGACCAGGAACATCATCTCCTGAGCCCCTGCTTGGCACCTCAGCTTCTCACACCTTTGTTATTTACCAAGTGTCTTACAACACAGGACAAAAATCTGAATAAGGTATTGTTTTGTCTATCTAGCAGATTCCAACAATTTAATCCCCAGAATCTCCACATAATGACATTCATCCTGTACTCCAGCTGTATGAGTTTAATAGCTACTTGTTTACTATGGTGGGGTTTGTTATGATGCCACAGCCAAAGCTGAGTTGCATATCACACATGATGCAAGGCTTCAGCCTGCTCTGTAGACTGGAACAGAAGAGCCTCTTCAAACACAGACCACTTCCTCTGATACACAATTCAAAATATTCAAATCCCACTTGTATACTCAGCCAAAAGCAGCTGCTGGTTTGTTACTGAAGCCTGCTAGGTGGCTGCATTAAACAACCAGCAATTCAAAACCTTTGTAACATGCAAACAATACATTTGATATGTGTGAAACTAAACAACAGCTTTGACTACAAAAGGTCCTGGGTGCCTGTGGCTTCTGTCAGACCACAGCACAGCATGTTTTAAGATCACTCACTTGCTGGTTTGCATAGGAGGCCGAAGTGCACCAGACAAGATTTTTCTGATAATGGCAGAATTTGCTGTATTATACCATCAAATTTGCCAGCTATTTAAATACTGATCCAAATCATGATGCCAATAGTCAAGCCACTGTATCATGAGAGAAGCTTTGGCAAACTTCAAGGGGTTTAATTCTTCAAGCTGGACTACAGACAATACTGCTTTGTGCCCCATTGTCATTCAGTACCTGGCAGATACATGACTGCAATTTTCCTATGTTGGCAGCATATAAATGATAAGAGTTCTCTGCACATGTATGATATGATTTTTATTTGTACAAGTTCCACCCTGAACACAACAAATACTTGTTTTATGCACAATGTCTCCAAGCAACTGTTGTATTGCTGTGGTAATTAAGCTGTACATTAGTTCCCTGATGCCTAAAATAAATCATCAGGAAAGTCAAAACAGTAATTACAGCCCTGGAGTTTCTGCACGGCCCTTTGTACTCAGTAATTGCAGAATTAGGGTCTGAAAGTAACAACACTCCTGGGATTGCTTGTTGTAGATGCCCAGTCATTCCCCACCAAAGCTAGGGAAAGTTTTTCCACTCACTGCAGGGGAAGCAAGGGCAGTTCCTCATCATGATGCTGCATGCAGTCAGCCTCACAGACCAGCAGATGTTTAAGCCATTAAGACCTCGCAGTGTACAGAAGTGTACAAAGCCTCATCAAACAAGAACTGAAACTATCTAAAGCAATGCCTAGGAGTTAGGTGTGCTTCTTCACAGAGGTGGGGGGGAAGTAAAGGTGGCTTTCAACTCTCTGTTACCATTACGGAATCACAGGATGGGTGAGGTTGGAAAGGACCACAGTGGGTCATCTGGTCCTACCTCCCTGCTCAAGCAGGGCCATCCTAGAGCACATTGCACAGGATTGTGTCCAGACAGTTCTCCAGTAAAGGAGACTCCACACGTCTCTGGGCAATCTGTTCCAGTGCACAGCCACAGGCACAGTAGAGAACTTCTTCTCCATATTCAGGTGGAACTTCCTGTGCATTAGCCAGGACAGTGCACCATCTCAAGTGAAGTGATCAAAGCGTGAACCTGAGTTCTGCACCTATCCTCCTCCTCTCCTGTTCATTTCCCCCCAGCATTTGGTGGAGTTAAACCCGTCCTTTCTCTGCACATGCAAAGCCAAACGTGTATTACATTCAAGTTTAGTAATATCTCACAGCAATGAATTCTCACAGAGTATAAGGTGGCACCTGTGTCAACATATTTACAAGCAGTTTCAAATATAGTGCCTCTCATTTTTGTTGTTTAAGCAACAAAAGGACAGGATCGACTTCTCCTAACACTATCATTTGTATTAAGAACTTTGTCTAATATAAACTACTTCAAACTTCCCGTACAGCTTCTAATATTGCTTTGCTCTCTGGGCTCTGGGCAGGAGCAGGGAAACAGTAACTTGCAGCAGCCTTTGTAGGAACTTTCACTGAAAATAAAAACAGAATGAGACTGTGAAGAACCAGTGGGGACTCACTTTATATTTGGGGAAACAGGAGGAGGGACATGGTGATGGGAGGAGCAGGACTAAGCAGAAGCAGCGTAACTGATACGACAGGTATGTTGGCAGAAAAGTCTAATGATACCCAGGTTACAGGTACGAATTACATATGATGGTAAAGTCTTTATGTCCTACAAGCTCCTCTGATTGCCTAACACAGGCTAAAGGTAAATACACCAAAGGTTTCTAGAAACTTGCAGATGTAGTGTAAGAGTCAAGGAAAAGTTGTATAGCTACAATCCTGGACAGACTTTTCCCAGTGATGAGATATTTTAGGCTTACTCCTGAGAAACAGTTGTATTCTGAAAGAACAAAAAAAACAGTGTAAGAAAAAAATAGAAAAGGAAGCATGATGGATTTCATGAATTTTAAGTTTCTTTCACAATGTAAGATGCTTTTTAGATTGTCAAAGAAAGCAGCCACTTATTATCATTTACCTTAGTTTTGCACCTTCAATTGAAAAAAATGCCATGCTGAAATGTATTTTGTCCTTCCTACCAATAGATTTCCAGCCAATATTCATAGCAAATATTATTAAGAAACACCATACTTAAACAGGCACACAGACTCTCTCAAACATGTAACTACACTTACATGTGTGTGTCTGTGATTAACTTGTTAAAAAATACAAGGTGCAGCTACCGATGTCTAACTGTTACACATGGGGATGAGCACACTCGTACCCTTTACACATACATGGAATATTTTATTCCACAACAAGCTAAATAAACTAAGCTAGAGGCTTCAGTCTAAGACACTACTCTCTGAAGTTACTCAGCTTTTACTCTCTCAATGGTATCACCATTTCACTGACGTTTTGAGCAGCATAAGGCCTGACAGCAGCAGGAAGAGGGGCAACGTTGATGACAGGCATCAGCAAGAGGAGCTGGATAATTTAACTGCCAGTGCAAACAACACCATCTTTGCTCAACAAAAGTTCACAAATCATGCTGAGGTTACATCCCAAAACCACATAACCTCAACAGCCCCTCGTGATCAAACGACCAGCCCCCAAAACCTCCCCTCCTTTGCTGCTCAGACACACAACCTCCACCCCATAAACACTCCTCCAGAGCACCTTCCTCCACTCAGGACATTTCTTTCCTTCCTAACTGCAGCACAAAGCCTCTCCCATGCTTTGCACATCCCAGCACACAGTAACCACTTGGGAAGAGAGATGCTAGTCATACCACTAAGAAGCCAACCAATAACAAACAATAGGTTATTAAAATTTTGCTGCCCTGGAAATCAAGCATCAAATACCTAAGTGCCAAAACAATCAGGTCCACCCAGTTCTTCTCCAAGTCCACCCACTTTTCATTTCATTGAGCCTCTTATCAGACATCTAGGTCAGCCCACTTCTTGTGTGCTTCAAGCAGGCTCCTGCCAAAAATCTACAGTCATCGCACCTCACCCTTCCCAAAATGTGAGTTCATACTCCTTTTTGACTACCAGTCCTATTTCAAATGATTTACAGCTCTATGATTTAGCCCCACTGTATGAAATTTGTCCTTTTTCTTTTCAAAGCCAAATTTTTCACCATCATCTTTTCACATCTGTGATCTTTCAGGGCCATCTACATTAATCCCAGCTTGCACAGAAAATAAAAAGGATCTTCCTTGCACTTCTAGCAGGGCTGTTAAATCTCTGTCCCATTTAGGAAGATTCCATGCTAAAATTCCCTTTTCATAAACAGGTGCACCACAGAACACAATATTTAAAGAACTGCACTACATGCCATTGAGGTGCAGCAGCACAGAGGGAAACAAGAAAGTCTGATTCCTGCCTGCCTCAAACTACAGCAGGTTGATCCTTTCCTTTCTGAACAAATTTTAATTGCTACAAACACAAAACTTAACACAGGTTGAATGAAGCTATTAAATGAATATGCTTACTCTGGAAAAACAAACTTCTATGCACCTAAAATATTCCAACCTTCTCAAAGTGTCTAAAACAGCAAACAAATTCCATCATAAACCAACTTCAGAGTAGAAAACAAGAATGTGGGTACCTCAGCTGCACAGAGAAGGAACACCCAGCCATTCTTAACATGATGAAAAATGCTTGCACAGGTCACTTTGAATTGTAATATCAAATGGTGCGGAGACAGAAGGGCAGAAAGCAAGATACCAAGATTATACTAGGAAACAAAAACAATAGCATGTAAGTAGGCAGCTCCACATTTGCACTAATAATTGCCCAAATAATTAGCCCTTGAGTTTTTTCCTTATCTGATAGCGCATTCATGTATTCTTGTAACCATACCTGCAGGCTTGCATGTCAGAGGGGGGAAAAAATAAAAGCAGAAGTTTTTCCTGTTCAATTAAGTAACCTAGCTATAAATCCCAAACGTCACTTTGTTATTCTTTTGTATTGTGTTATATCCAGTCATGCTTTTAGCTTGCAAAAGCATCTGTTCAGTAGAATTTGTTTATCCGTTTTTATATTTACATTTAAAACATTGTGCAATTTCAATCAAATTGTAAGAACAGAGTTAAAATAAATTGCTACAATAGAATAAAATGCCATTTGGAGACTACAGTGGGGAGGAGAAAACACGATCTTAGATTTTTAGTCTCAGTTTTGCAATTTTCTTGGCTTACATAATAGGTAAGCCATTTATGCACAGGGAAAATGGTACTGAGCTTAGCTTGGACATACTCATTTTTGCCAAGAGAATAAACATTTGCACAGTATTTCAAGATCCTCACATCAATACAACATACACCAAATCCCGTTTCAGCAGTGCCAAGCATACATATTTTCTGCTGCTCAAAGGGGACTGGGAAGTGATCAAAGCAACAAGCCTTCCAGAGGTCAAGAAGCATTTGGACAATGCTTTCAGGCACATGGTATGATTCTTGGGGTTGTGCCGTGCAGGGCCCAGAGTTGGACGTCACTGATCCTTGTGGGTCCTTCCCAACTCAGGATATTCTGTGATTCTCTGGGGAACTGGCAATGGGAGGAGGTGTGCCAGTCGCTCTCACTCACCTCCCTCCCCAGTCACACAAAGTCCTGCTACACTTCTCCAAAATGCTGGTGCTCTGCTCCCAGGTTTGTTTTGGCTTCAGTCTGTCTAAGCCTTTGATAAACAAATTGTATTCCCATAAACCCAAGGAAATGTCTGATTTCTTCCTTTGTTTCTTTCTTTTCTTCTTTTAATATGAAAAGTAAGAGTCTATCATACAAGGATGTTGCGATAGCCTAAAGGCATTCAGTAGGAAAACACTGGCACAGGAAAACACTTAGAGATGAAATTTGTACTACCACATTCTTTTAAAGCTAAAAAATGGAAAGGATAAAATGAGTATTGGGAAAGCTTTCTGAAGGCAGCAGTGGCTTGCAGAACATAGACCCACTAACAATACACATCACCTGGAAGACTGGACAATTTTTCCATTGCTAACATTTTCTTTTTTGGGGGGAAATCTTAGCACACTTTGAATTTACTGACAACATTTCCACTGGTGCCTCTGAGGCTGATTTCACCTCAATGATCCTACATTCCCAAACATGCACTGGGGGGGGGAAGTTTAAAGGAGCAGCAGCGTAAGCACCTGACACAGGAGTCCTTCATCAAAGTTTTTAAGTGCAACCTAACTTCTGCAGCTCTTCTACTCAGTCCTTACTCCAGGTAGCTACATATCAAATGCAAACACTGTGTAGGAAGTTTAGGATTTGGCCCAACACAAACACAAGCTTATCTAGAAGCAAATCAGAAAATCAAGATGAAACACATAACTTTACCTCTGCTTGCTTACACCTTACGACCACCTCCAACAGGTCTGCAACTCACCTCTCACATTGGAAAAAAGCACAGATGGAGCAGAATTAGGTGTATCAACCTTACATACTTGAGAAACATTGACACTAGGACCACTGTTAACTAAAAATGGCATTACCAGGACTTTGCAAACCTACACCTTTACATGAATTTTAGGCATGTAGTTCACATTATAATCAGTCCCTATCAGACTGAGTAGTTTAAATCTCTGTGGCACGCAGTGACTTCAGAAAAAGGTCCTAGCAATACCATCTCATAATCAAGTGGACACACAGAACTCACTGCAGAGTCTGCTATTCAGCCAGACACAGTAAACGTAAGCCAGCAGCAGAGAGAATATAATCACAACCACAAGAAATTCTATGTTCAGTTTGCACCAGAAGAATCTGCACCTTTTTTTCTCAGCTTTGCCTACAGCTATATTGCACATATTTGTGAATGCCCGCGTGAAAGGACTGCTTCGAAGAACTATGTGCTAATAAAAGAGGTCAGAAAGGCTGATTTTGCCACTGTTAACAGCATTTAATGAAAACAGAGAGAAAGGTGTACCCAAAAAAATACTGTCGAGAAATGCCAATATCTGTCCAGTAATCAAAAAGTGATTTCATCCCTGAAAATGGTAATGAAGGCAGTCGCACCCACTCATCAAAATGGCAACACTTACTGTGGAAAGGAAGCATAAGCAAAATAAGAGAATTAGGAAACTTTGCTGAAATAGCATAATGTAAAATATATTGTTGTTTAAGCAGACAAACCAGCTCCAAATCTGTAAGGTCTATAATCAACCTCAACCGTTTCTGGGACAATAATATATAGAGTCAAACACATTCAAACACAAATATATACACACACACAAATACATTAGCAAAAATTATCAAGCCTGCAAACACAAGTTGGAAGAGAAATCAAGTTGGAATAGAAATCAAGCTGGAAAACAAACCAAGTTCTTTTTCCATTTTGTAACATAAATAGTAATAATCCATCAGAGCATTTGACATCACTATGTAAAAATGTGCATGGAAATCATTGCTCAACCCAAATGCTGTCATTTTACACATCTTGCAGAATTTATTTCACACAGGAACAGCAAATTTTAGATACCTAATTTTTTGCTTAAGAAAAATATTCTCTTTTTTAGATAATACAGATACCAAAACACTCCGTATTACAAACTTATATGTCAGGATACCAAATGAAGAAAGGGCTCATCTCTTTTCAGAGGCCTTCAAATGGTAACAAGTCCCAGGCTAGTGTGACCACATGTAGTTCCACCAAAATTAGTCAAACAGGCCCTTTCTACAGCAATGAAGCATCTGATCCAGTGCTTTTCACATCCTTGCTTTAGTGTACTTCCCTTCAGCTGCCCCCGAGGCAGTCTGCAAGGCCAACCACACTCTCACAACACAACATGGGCCCACGCCAGTCATGGCCCCTTCCACATGGCACGCTAAGACCTTGGCTCTGGGGACAAACCTGGGCTTTACACCAGAACACAAACTTTTCCTGACCACCTCCTTGCCGAGGCAGGGCTCTGGAATTACAGTGCTGCCTGGTTTTGCTTTCTAGATAAAAGAAGACAGGTCTCAGTTTAACAGCAAAACCACCATCACACTTGTACCCAGAATGTAATCCAGGTCCCGAAATCCTGCTGCTGGTTTCAGCATTTACTTCTGCCTCCAGGGCCAATGACTTTGGTTTAAAGGAATTCCCTGAATGAGGTCTGCTCACCCTTTGATACCTGTCCAGCTCTCACCGATAGTATTGAGAATTGTGCACAGCTATTAAAGGTTAAGAGCTGCATCCACATCAACGCGTGCTCCAATTCTCCCAACAAAGGATTGAAATTTTTTTATTTTCATTTTGCAACAATAAATATTTACAAATTTTTGTAGATGGGCCAGGTATTTTTGCATATTCTCTTTCCTTTTCGCTTTTTTTTCTGCAAGTTAAAAAAAACAACCTTCCAAACAAAAACCAGCTGAGAAATTACAATGACTCTATTTACTTGTTTTTAAACCAAGCAGAGCCAGTTTCCTACTGGGAGAGATCATTTCAGGAGCTGTTCCAGATTTCCCTCAGAGCTGCTTTCCCAGTTGCTGGGAGCAGCTCTCGGAGCCTTTTGCCCCACCTACACCCAACCTGTACACACTCGCTTGAGAGACTTACACGTACCAGCACAAAGCAGCAGCCTGAAGAGGAAATGCCTGGGAACACTCCTTCCACAGTGGAAGGAGTTGGGAAGCAAAAGAGTCACGAAACAGTAGCCGTAAGCAAGATGGCAAAATAGCAGCTCCTGTGCAGGTCGACATGCGTGAAGGTAAAGGTGCAAAAAGAGCCCATGCATTGCTGTGTTACTTGTGTGAGTTTTCCAGAACTAGCATTTTTAAGTGGGAACATGGTGTAATAAGCAGGTTCACACCTCAAAACTGCTTCACACCTTTCTCAAGTTGACCACCATGTAGGTTGGCATTTCCTCTGCTTTTAAGATGGCAGGGCTACACTCACAACAGTAAATTGCATGTGCCCAAGTCGCTCCCAGGGTCTGAGGCCAAGCAGCATGGAAAACCCTCTGTCTGCCTCAGCAGAACTCAGCGTTCAAGCTGGGGAGGCTGCACACTCCAGGAGGAGCTACCAAGGCCCCTCCAGCACCATCCCTGCACAGGGCCTGGGGACAACATCAGTGCCAAAAATCACTTCAGGAAACAGTCTTAGCAGTTTGTTGGTATAGCCCATTGCAATCCAGCACCCCAGAGCACACCTTTGTTGATTAACACAGATATAGCAGAACACGTTTTGGTCCACCTGCACTCTCAGCAATGACTGCTGAGCTCCAAAGAGCGCTGACTCCAGGGCTGTGCTGTCAGCTCCATCACCTCCTAAGGCGTGTCTTAACCAGCTCTCTTACAAAGAAATGAGTTTGGCCCTTTACGTTAAGGCCCTCCAGTTCTGCAGCATTCTTTTCAGCTGAAGGAAATGCTTCCAGGTCTCCCTGCACAGTTTCTCCTGACAGCATAACACACGAGAAATGCTTGCAAATAATCACTTTCTATTTGCAGAACTGGAGTCTTTTATCACTTACATACATTTACTGGGAACTAACTGGCAGATAAACAAAGAAATCACATTGTCCAGAAAAGCCTGCGCTTCAGTGATATGATAAGTAGAAGAATGATAGCCACTTCATTTTTCCTTTAAGCGCAATACTGCTGTACAGACACTTATTAACTCAGGTTACAATCCCATAAAATCTGTGGGTTTTAAAGATGCAGACTGTGTTTTACCCAGGAAACAGGAGCATGGTTCCTCCTTCCGGATCAGTCTCAAACACAATCCAAGCACACACAATGCACCTTCTCCCTCCCGTGCCAAAGTATATATCTCACAAAGCAAAGGCAAACCAGCTCGGGGGTTACACCTAACTCGTGTTGCAAAAGTTTTTCAAGTCAAAGCAATCGACTCTAGAAGAACTGTGAAGGTATCACACATTTTATTCCAAATCTTGCAATCCTTGGTATCTTTTCTATTGGTCTGCTTCCTGATGCTGTATTAATATATAGTTTAAAAAATCTCTGCTTTCACTGAGAAGGAAAAGAGCATGTAATGACCTCCAGCTCAGAAAGCTCAAAAAAAAAAAACAGAAGACCAAGAGAACAAATGCACACATGATTACTCTTATTAAATCTCACCGTTTTTCAAACCCCACTCTTTTGTTTCTGGGGGATCTGACTCATAATTTTCAGAAGCAAACAGGAAGCACTGTAGACATCTCCAAGTATTTCCTCTCTCCACCCTCCCACCCACCCCTCTTGTCTTTTACTGAACTTCTGGACACTTTTTTATTCCTTTTGCTGTACCAGCAATGAAATGGCACTGCTCTACACCAGCTCCAGTGTGCTGAGGTGTGCAAGTCCCTCTTTAGCCCAAATCAAAGGGAGAGATGCCCTTCCTCCCCTTGACAGGGCAGAGTGAGGCTTTCACTGCCTGAGGGAGCCAGATCCCAGGGCCTGGCAGGGACAGGAGCAGGCTGTGGGAAGGCTGAATGCTGGACATGATCCTGCCAGCACCTCCTCACAGGGGAGTCCTGCCGAGTGGGATCTGGGGCAGAGAAACAGGATGAAGAAGTGTTAGAAGGTAATGTGCTGGGAAAGCCTTTTTACCTCACTCCATTTATTATAGCACTTCCTTTCATTGTATACATGGGAAAAAAAAAGACATTTCCCCTTCTCCATTCACCAGCAGGACCTGTCACAACACGGGGCAAGCAGCTGCCTAGTGCAGGCTGGGCAGGAGGCACAGTGGAAGGAGAGCCTCGGGATCAGCTCCTTTGCATCCAGAGCAGAGCTGCAGCTGCAATGTGGGGTATTTTAGCTTGCCATGCTACAGCAAGCAGTTTTGGATGACCATGGGTGCCCAGCACATGCCACTAAGCAACAGGTGGATGGGGAAGGGGCAAAATTCAACCTGTGAGAAAGGCTGGTGGTGGGATGGCACAGTGACAGGGCTCCAAAGCCTCAGGGAGGGGGGAAAAAAACAATGAGTGGTGACGCAAGAAAAGAAAGAACCTAGTTGGAAGAAGACTATGCAGCTACCACAAGGAACCTGAGCAAGGTGAGAATGTGGTGGGTAATGGAGCAAGTACATGACTGACTCTCAAGCAGCGTGGTAGGGACCATGGAGGCATTGCACTAGAAAGCTACCTGTTCCCCTCTTTGGAGATGTCAGCTCTCTCAGGCCACTCTTTTATTTTCGTAATGGAAAATTATAAGTAAATGAGAGACATTTTAGCAGCTCTTCCCAGGAATAACATGTTCCACCTTTCAGGTTACTTTGTATATTCAATGCCTTTGGGCCAGTGTTAGGTCTTAAATGCAGTTACAGGCAAGCCTGACATCCTGAGGTTTATATCCATGCCAACCTGTTCCCATAGTGACTCTGTAAGCAGCACACTTTCCCTGCAAGGGGAACCTGGACACAAAAAAGGCATACCAAAGTTCACATCTAGTCTCAAGTTAAACAAACTAATTGGTGTACACAACCCCCATTTCAAAAGTTCTAATCTAATGTTGTGCAATAATATTCAGCACAGTAAAACTATTCTAACCTTTTCCTTATCACTCCACAACCCTCTTGGAGACATTATCAGAAGAAGTCAACCTGCTGCCTGGCACATTAAGATTAAAAACTCGTCCACTGCCTTAGCTACTATTCCCTATTCATTTGTGCATAGTAAATAATACTCCACAGCTATAAATTGATCTGAAAAGATAGCACAGCACCCCACCCAAAAATTAGCTCCATTTTTATCACCTTTCCAGATTTTATTACATAATCAAAAAGCCAATCAACTATCTCTGGAGTGCAGCTTTGTGAATGGTTACACAGTTCTTTCTCCAAGTCAAACAGCACCACATTGTCTGGGATAATCTCCTCCACTCACATAAACAATTAGTCTGCTATATTTTGATTAACACTTCCGTTTAAGAGGACATTGAGGTGCTTCAGCCTGAGTGGCAGAAGGTCTGGCCTCCTGCTAAAACAGACATGCTCTTCCCAAGCTTCTTTGCTTGGAAATTGCAGCTGCCAGCCTTGTCCCAAGTACCTCTCCAGAGCAGAATTCTCTCCTATTTTCTCATTTGACACATGGAAATAACACAGCATATCTGACACTCTTTTGAGCTACAAGAGTCATAGATCACAACATTCAATAAAAGGACTAAGTTGACCCAAAGGCAGGAAAGGGTAAAAATAAACATTAATCTGGTTTGTTCATTTCACATTATGTTTCAGAGCCTCTAAGCAACAGTCAACTCCATTAGCACAAATCATCTACTAAATTGTTTAAGTATATGAACTTACATTGCTTAGAGAGGGCTAAGAAGCACTCATAAACTGCTTTGATGGTGAACAGTGACGTAGATCCACTGATAAAAAAGAGCTTGGCAAAAGGTAAGATAATCTCTGATACCACAGTTCACCCACATATAAATTCTTCCAGCAGTACAGTGCCCTAAATAAGATCTCAAAAGTTAACTGCTCTCTTGTGATCCATTAAGATAGAAACAGATAATGGTTAACCCTAAACAGATAATCTTTCTTAGAAAAATGGAAAGCAGAGACAGGGATTTATCCCACTGCATGTATGTGCTGCTTGCTACTTTGGTAACCTCAAAGGACTGCAAATTGCTCCTGCACTTCACCATGTGCAGTTCAGCTGGTTGGTCTGCAGCTTTCTGTTGGCAATTATGTGAGCTGGAAGTGAGTTTGAGTTTTTGTTGTTTCTTTTCTTTAACCTTTAATCTGAAGAGCTTTTAGATCATGTTTTTGTTTATTTTTACCTTTCAAGTTTAACTTTTTTTCATAGGAAATGAGCACCAAAAATAACTATTTGTTTGTATATAAAGCTCTGTGTTTATACCACAGAAAAGCTTGTATCTAACTTGTCATCCTGAAATTAGGAAAAAGTATCACAGCACTTATACTCAAAGTTATGCCTAAATTCCTGCCGACTAACTTTGTAGAGATCTTACCACAACTGTGGAGCAGACTTGCCATTGGCATTTGGATCAGATTCTCTTCTAACTCACTCTGGCAACACGGTGCCCAGAAGACAGCTGACCAGTTAAGTGCTCAGTTCTGCATTAGGGCCAATATGAAACAGAAATCCGGACACACAGAAATTCCTCTGGCCATCCAGGTGCCAGTTTAAAGTGAGAATACAGCCTCCAAAACCAAAACCCAACATCCTCAGAGCACAAAGCCACTACCCAGCTGGGGCAGTGTTGGAAGTATTGTCCATTGCCTCTCCTTGGACAGTTCAGCCTTGACAGAAAGGATCTCAAGTCATCTGCATCTATACCATTATAATGAACATGTCAGTCCCTTCCAGGCAATTCTCAGTCCCTTCACATTCACTGTCTACCCCAAAAGATCCTACCTTCAGTCTAAGGACTGGGTAGTGGTGGAATCATCAGACTCGTGAGATAAATCCCTAATCTGGGCAAAGATCAGAGCATCTCCTTCTTCCTGCAAAATAACAGGAAACCAAAACTCTATGGCATCTTGAGACTCAGACTCACTTCATTTTTCAAACAACCTTAGAAGCAGAAACCGTGCATAAGATCGACTGTTAGTGATAACAGATAATCACTTGTGATCTACTGTATGAGTCGTGTGGACCCTTTACTGCTCAAATTTTCCCTTTGGCATCCTGCCACCAACCACACAAACTGCAAGTGCTGTGGCAGAAGCAGTGTGAGTGGTGCAAAAGCCACCCTGAAGCGTGTCACTGCCAGCACAAACCACCCCTTCAGGACACCAGAGCTCAGCAGCAGAGACAAAATGGGCTTCCTGTTCCTGCACAACTGACACAGTAATTAAATACTGGAAATGACAAACCACAGTGAACCACCTCAGGTTGCATAGCCCCAACACCAGGACCAAAAACCACATGGAAAGAGCTACCAACATACTTCACTGAATGCATAGGAAAATCATCCTGCCTCTTCTCTTCAACTAGACTAAATAACATACCTTGTTTCATTCAGAATAATTCCGTCCTATTTTATATAAAGAAGGATCAAGAACCTACAGAAGATATTTAAGGTCCAGCTTACAAAACACATCCGTATTTCTTCTGGCTGCAGAAGTCAGGGAGAAAAAAAACTGCACCTCTCTTTTTAACAGAAATAATGAGTGCTTTCACCAATCCTTAGAAAACAAGGACTGAGATCTAATCCCCTGAAACAACCATCACATATAAACAATCAAAACCAGCCAGAACTCCTTCAACAGGTAACATCACCCACCAACCAAGATACAGCCAAGGTGTAGAGACCACTCTGACAGCATTTGAAGAACTTATAGACGTTTCATCACTCAGACAAGTCTGGGAACATTATCCTTGGAGGACTGAAATGATTGGAAAGACGAGCTGAAAAGATATTTTCAGTCCTTTCAGGCTAAAGAGATAAAATTCCTCTAGTTCTTCTGTGACCTCTGCTAAACCAAGACAATAGTTGAAAAGCAGCTACTGAAAAATTGCTTTCTTTCACCTCAGCTTGCTGGAAATCTTTATTCTTGATCTGGACATGAACTTGGCCTTTTAGTCTATGCACTTGTCACTACAAGGCCAGACTATTTTAACACATGTATCTCAACTACATACAAAAAGGAGGCATAAAGTGCAATTGAAACTGAATTCTCCTTGATTCATTATGCCTCACATCCAGTCAATCCCTGGACTTCATACACTTTCCTATAAAATTGCATCCAAGGATGTTCATGTTACCGAACAGGCTTGAACAAGCTTTTCCAGTCTGGTGTTTGATCTTCTACACAGTCCACATCACATCAACATTTCTTTATAATACAGAGATTTGCTTTACATTGAAACCAAGTAACTTCTGGAGTATAATTCATGTTCTCATCCACTCCTGTTTTAAATTCTTTAAAAGCAATGGGACATAGTGCCCTAATTTCCTTGAATCTATAAAATAAGACAATCGTAGGTATGAGTTCACAACAATCATTTACCCACACCCATCAGCCTGTGGGCACACCAAGACTGGGCCAATCTCAAAGATTTAGCAAAATACTTTGAATTTAAAATTTTCCTTTGATCCCTACATGGCTTACTCTTGTTTCTAAAACTACAAAAGTGCTTCAGCAACATCTCTCCTATTTGTAGTGCCCTTTGGTGCCTGATTTCACAAGCACCAGGTGATTCTGTGAAATAAATCCTGACTATGTCAATGGACAGTCATAACTCTCAGTTCTCTGGCAGAAAAAAGCTCAGGTCTTCAGCCACACACTCCAGTGATGCCCACACAAGACACTGATGCACTGGGGATCTTTTATCTATCCTGCAAACATCAAATTTCCTGCACCATTTTCCACGTCCTGCTTACACTTCACTAAATCACACATTTTTCAAATCAGCTGTGACTCTTACAGCCCCCCCCCAAATTCAACAGTTTTAAAGCCATGATACAACATAATCTCCTATGTTATTTCTGAGCTCCAAGCTTGCCCAATGTGACCAGAAAACCTTGATCTTGCCACTCTGAGGGGATACTACACTTTCAGATGATTACAAGAGCCAATATCTCCCCAAAAGGACTCCTGTGAAAGCTTTTGCCTGCTCTGAAGTCCATTCCAGGAACAACATATTCAGGAGGTTTTGCAAGTTATAAGAAGGAAAGAAAAGAATTATGCCTTTTTCCACACAGTCATTCCTTGAAATAATTCTTTGATCTTCTGCCTAAGGCATTATCTGCACCTTGCCTCCAAGAAGTTCATTTGGGTGAGGCATCACAGGGTCACCCTGCTGCTCTTGATTTGTGAGCACCTGTGAAAGCACAGCCCTAATAATTCCTACAGCTAAATGTGTAAGCTTCTCTCAAGATTCCCCAGCATAGTACTGATTGTGTACTTCTTCCTTAGATAAATTAAAATGAAAATGTCTGAGATTTTGAGCACCAACAAGAGTTTTCCCCAAGAAGTTCAAAAATTTTATCATACTTTGTCACCTTCTCAGCTGCAACTGGGTCATGGCAATCCCAGGCACAGCTACAGGTTGGGTGGGGAAGTAATTGAGAGCAGCACTGAGGAGAAAGACTTGGACGTGATGGTTGATGAGAAACTCAACCTTAGCTGCAGTGTGCACTCACAGTCCAGAAATGCAACCAAATCCTGGGCTGCATCAGGAGGAGTATGGTCAGCAGGTCAGAGGAGGTTGTGGATGCTCCAATCCTGGCAGTGTTCAAAGCCAGGTTGGATACAACCTGCTCTGGTGGGAGGTGTCCCTGCCCATGGCAGGGGGTTGGGACTAGATAATCCAGAAGATCCATTCCAACCCTGCAACAATCTATGAATCTTAACAATCTATGAACTACTCTCTGTCTTCTCCTACTTGTGACATCATACCTGGATAACTGACCTGTAAGATCATTTCTAAAGCCAAATCTCTGGTGATGCTCAAACAAAGTAATCCAAAGCTTTCCTCATCTATATCTTGTGAAAAAACAGATCAGGGCCACAGCAAATATATTATTGACCATCCAGTTGCCCTATCCTGCTGTCTGAGAATGTGTATGGTGTCTGCTCATTTCTCAGACTTGTCCAGACAGTTTTTAAATCGCTGCCCATAAAAGGTTTCACTTTCACCTGCAAATCATCAAAGTGTCACTAGGAAACTTCTTTGCTTTGAATCCTACTGATGCACCCAGTTCTTTTTTCAGATGGCATTTTTATTAATGTTTTAATTCTACCTGCAAGGCTTCCAGTACTTGTATTAGAAATCATACCAATTCTCTCTGGTCTCTTTTCAGGCTGTGTATTTTTTCTGTGATGGCTTATTGCACCATGGTTCCACACAAATACCTGTCACAAATTTCCATTTTGGAAGTTGGATCCACCTCATGATACCAGGGTATAGTAGTCACAAGTGATGATGTCAGTTCTGGACACTTTAGGGCTGTTTCTGCTATAAAGAAAAGTTTGAGGTGGTATCATGTATTTTCTTGATTATTTATTTGGAAATAATTTCAGAGAATCATAGAATTATTTAGGTTGGAAAATACCTCTAAGATCATTGAGTCCAACCGAGTCCAAGAATTTGTGAATTCTTGTTTTCCTGGACAGAGGATAAATCAAACA
>NW_008681905.1:131854-142321 GCF_000695815.1 Acanthisitta chloris
AGAGAGAAGAGAGCTCAGTAGCACATTCATTTTTATTGCCCCTGGGTCAACATATTAGATTTTCTCTGGCTGTGACTGAGGTTTTTGTCTTGTATTCTCTGTGCTCACTTAGGCCTGTATAGCTTGTCCTGAGTATGCTGAATTTCTTTCTAAGAAACTTCTTAGGTAACAGGACTCAGCCTTTACCAAGTGCATGTGCTTTGGGTGGTGACTTTATTGCTTCAGTTATCTGGTTGCAGAAAGGAGGAAGGATGAAGAACACTAATTATATTTACCAGAGTCAACGAGGTTCCACCCAACACATGAGCACAACAATAATGGCAACAAGTATAAAACTCTCTTCAGCACACTTTTTTCTTGTAATTATAAACCTCATTCTGCACCTTTAGAGACATGTTTAAAATAAAAACCAAACTTTTGATACATGGAAACTTTAATAAACTCACTAGCTTTGTCACAACTGACTTACTGTCAGGTTTACCATGAGATAAAGCAATATAAAACAATTTCTGCATTGAAAAAAAGAGCACTGTCTCTTGGAGCCTTTGGTTATATTCCACAACTCATCAACAACCCTGCACAAGTCACTCCTCTTTGTGTCCCACCCATTAATTCAGTATTTTCCTTTAAACATATTTTAGATCTATGGCTGGAAACTCAAACCAGTACTGTCCCACTCCAGCTCTGCTCAAGTAAAACAGTTCCATTAAGAGCAGCCTAATCACAGTAGGAAGTTTAACGGAATGTAGAAAGGAGATGGACCAGATGAAACAGTGCCACGGACACAGGGCTTGACTCCTCCAGCCTAACGCACAGTATGGTCTCAAATGAGCTGTTACAACCAAACTTTACATGCAATGGTTTTACTAAATCCTCCATAATATGGGGGGAACATTAATTGGTCCTTACATTCACTGGCAGAAAAACCTGTTCAACTACAAAAGTTAATACAGACAAGACTTAATGCCTGCCAGGTCCTGACCTTGTTTTGTTCCTGCAAGAGAAGGTATTGCTAACACAAACTGAATATAACCCTCTAACCCAAACCCTGCAGCTGCAGAGTCCATAGCAGTGCCCCCTCTGAAGAGCCAGGTATCTGCTCCAAAGGGTTTCATTGTCAACTCGTATCTTTTAGTACTCCCGAAGATCTATCTAGACAGGGAAGTAGAAATCTTAAGTTGTATCCTATTCAACAGGTTATTTTAAAAGATTGTCTCATGGCATCTATGCAGTTTAAGTCTACAGACTTGCAGGTGTAGAACCTGCATGTCAGATCACTTATACAGGAAATAATATACAAAACTTCACCACTATTTTGTTAGTTACTTTTTCTGAGTAAAAGAATATATAATATCATAAAATCATAGGATGGTTTGGGTTGGAAGGGACCTTAAAGATCATCTAGTTCCAGCCCCCCTGCTGTGGGCAAGAACCCCTCCCACTAGCCCAGGTTGCTCAGAGCCCCATCCAACCTGGCCTTGGACACTTCCAGGGATGGGGCAGCCACAGCTTCTCTGGGCAACCTGTGCCACTGCCTCACCACCCTCATAGTAAAAAGGCTTTCTTCCTAATATCTAAGCTAGACTTGTTCTCAGTGTGAAGCCATTCCCCCTTCTCCTGCCACTCCAAACCCCTGTCAATAGTTTCTCACCATCTTTCCTGTAGGCTCCTTCAGGTACTGGAAGGCTGCAACTAAGGTCACCCCAAAGCCTTCTCTTCTCCAGGCTGAACAATCCCAATTTTCTCAGCTTTTCCTCATAGGAGATGTGCTCCATTCCTGTAACCAACTTGGCCAGACTGACATAAATTATTACCTCCCTACCAACAAAAAAATGAATCCACTAAATTTCTGTGTGTTATTTTGTAACTTTATCATTTAAAGGCAAGGAGTTCTTTCTGTGTTTTAATATTCATTACAAATAACACCTTTCCAGGTAGCCTTAAAACTTTTATTCTTTGATCAGAAGAATGGAACTTGCTTAGTGATGCATTTGAACATATTTCAATGCTAATAACTGTAAAAAGATCTGCTCTTAATGTTTTCAAAAGTGATATCCTGTCTTTTCCAATACATTACTTTTGTTTCATCTCTTTATTTATTGTTTCTGAACAATGAAAAGATATGAGCCAGACTGAAAAGGTGACTGAATATCTATGCAAAGCACACCACTGTTTGTTATCTGGAGCCTGTCAGAAATATAAGACCAGCTAACTTTGAAACAAAATCAACAAGTACATATAAAAAAGCACTGACTGGGGCCTCAAGTACTCACATACCAATCATATGTTAGTTATTGGTTAGCCCCCTGCCTGCCAAGCATATGCTTTGATTTTAAGTTAATGGAAGAAAATTACTACTAAACTCAGGGCACTTCTTATGTTTCATTTGTGACAATTCTGGTTTTCAAGCTTTAGGACAAGGAGTAATGAGTATAAATTGAAAGAGGGGAAATTTAGGTTAGATATTAGGAAGAAGTTTTTTAATGTGAGGATAGTGAGACACTGGCACAGGTTGCCCAGGGAGGTTGTGGATGCCCCAACCCTGGCAGTGTTCAAAGCCAGGTTGGATAAAGCCTTGAGCAACCTGGTCTGGTGGGAGGTGTCCCTGCACAGGGCAGGGGAGTTGAGACTAGATGATCTTCAAGGTCCATTCCAACCCCTTAACATACTATGATATTTTCCCCATATCCACAACAGAGAAGCTGAAGACATCCAGAAGTCACAGAGCCTGAAGAATTGGGACTTTAGAAATAATGTCAGGTATTGCAACCTTCAGGACAAAACCATGCTGGTCACATTCAACTCAGCTGCCCTCTAAAACTGCCTAGTTAAATTTTCACATCACAGTGCTGAAGATTATGCAACTACATAACATTTCACAGGCATCAGGATGTAGATGCACACTGGAGTAGGGCAAAACTGCACACCCCAACACAAAGCATATCCTGCAGAGGTGAGTGGGGATGTCTCCATGGCTTGTCCCACTGCTCTTCCAGCTTTCATCCAAAGCACCCTCCAAAGACAGGCAGCTGAGTGGCTCAGCCTCCTGTGCTTGACCTGTCTTCGCCCTGCACACAGGAATACAGGCACAAGTTTACACTGAAAATAGGAAAAAAACACCAAGAACTGGATTGCTATCTTCTAACTGTGGGAAGTAGGTATAAAAATTTGGGGCTTACTACCAGTTTAAGCAGTTGCTTTCCTAATTCTGTGCCTGCATGCTTTCAGCTGCCCCTGCAACACTGATTAACTTGTGTGTGTCAATTGCAGGGAATAAAAAAGCTGTTTGAAATTCAAACAGGTCTCTAAATGAAAATCAAGATAAGAAGTCCAAGCATTGGATCACAAGTTTCTGTATTTTGAGACGCATATAAAAAGCCTTGTTTCAGGGTTGGTTTGTTGATTTTCTTTTAAATGACATTGATTTTTATATGCAGAGGTCAAAGAACAAAAACTCAACTACTGTGTTAATATCAAATCTTCCTTGAAAGAAGAGTTGTAGCAAGTTCAACTTAGTGTCAAATCATAACAACTACACTTGGATATGCCATTCCAGCCTACTCCTGTTAAGTATTTTCACATACATTTCAACTCCCTGCCTTCAGTCATGTGGCAGCAACATCCTAAAGGGGCATTTCAAATGAACTGGCCAAACTTTGTTATATAAGAAGATTACCAAGTACCACAAATCATTATATGTAGCTTCTGTTGTTACAAAAGGACCCATAGGCAATCTTAAAACTCTGATTTCTTTCTGAAGTATTGCCATTTTAAATCAGACATTCTCTTGGAGAAGGCCATACGAATTTTGAAAAAAAAAAACCAACTCAAAAATAACCCTAAATATTCAATTGTTTGACCATATTAGCCTTAGCACAGGCCTGACCATTTGAAATATCAAAGTAAACAGCAGCAATGACAAGCTGATTTCTTTCATGTGGAATAATTCAAAAAGAAATAAGCCAGTTTGTCAGCTGCTTTCAGAGCTATTTTCTGTCAGCAGGGAACTGCAGATCTCAGTAACTGTCCATCTTCTTCTGTTCCTCTTCAGCCCTACTTCCCTTCTAACACTGCTGCTGCCTTTAGGCCACACACCTCAGTTACTGCCCCACCACACACACTAACCTCTTTCCACGCACCCTTGCTCTGCTCATCTCTACTGCCTCCCCCTACATTCACCAACACACTCACCTCCCCCCTCTCCTCTTCATGGTCCAGGGGACAGCAAGGGAGCACTGGAGCAACAGGGGAGACTGGTTTCCCCGTTTTCTTTTCTGCATCCTATAGCATGCTCACTCATCAGCCAGCAGAAGTAATAGCAAGGAAATTTCTGCTAAGGTGAAATGATGTAGTGTGAAGGCCACAAAAGGCTGGAGCAGCATGAAGAAGTACTCACAGACATGGTTGCAAAATCTGTCCAAAGTTTATAATATTTAACAATTCACTAAGTCAAAAGGTAAACCTGAGCAGAAGAACCAGTGCTGCAGGAGCTCTGGAAGGGGTGGTTGTTTGGGGTATGCTGCAAGGCAATGCAGCAGTGCTCACACTGACAGTCCCAGGGAGCTCAGCCAGGCCAACACTTCAGGGTCCTCTTGCCTTTATTATTAAGCAATGGATAAGAATTAGTTTTAAATCACATGCTTTGGATAATGCTTTGTTTCTATTCAACAGCAATCAATAAATGCAAACAAGCTCAAGAGGTAGACAGAGATTCAGGCACACAGAGTCACAAAACCAGCACCAGAGCAACAAGACCTCACCTGACACAACCTTTTGGCTACCACAGCCAAAACAGCCCCTCAAAACCTCAAGCAGCAACTAATATAAGACATGAATAACAAGCACATTTTAACCCTGTGCTTCCTCTGTCTTTGCTTTCCTAAACACACTTTCTGACTTTGCAACCAAAACCTTACATTGCTAGAATGTAATTTCTTGGAGTAAGTTTGTTTCATATTTGAAGTGAACTGAAGTAGCAAAAACTGTTATTTTTACTTATCCAGAGACAGGAACACAAAGCAGCTGAGCAACTGAGGTTTTCATGGAATCATAGAACCATAGAATTTTAGGGATTGGAATGGACCTTAAAGATCATCTAGTTCCAACCCCCCCTGCCCTGGGCAGGGACATCTCCCACCAGAACAGGTTGCTCAAGGCTTCATCCAACCTGGCATTGAACACTTCCAGGGTTGGGACATCCACTACATGCCCTGGGCAACCTGTTCCAGTGTCTCACCAGACAGTTAATTTCCTGTACCACTCTGAGGAAAGGAAGTTGGAAATCCTAGGAATTGGGATTCACCTCCCACACAGCTGCAGGTCAGATTGAGGTCTTTTGGTGCCCAGTGTCAGCAGTGAGGAGAAGTTGCCCCTGCCAGGTAATAACTGCTGCCCTCCAGCAAGAGGCAGGTACCAAGACAGCCCATGAGGTCGTAGGGGTCTGAATGAAATCCTTCCTCAACTTATTGCTGCCAAATCTGGGCAAAACTTCAAAGGGCCAGAGAAGGACAAGCCCTCCATGCTGGAGAAGCGAGCCGGGAGACATCACTGCAGCTCAGGGAGGCTCTTCACAAAGTCGCAAGATCCTCATTTGTTTTGGGGGGTTTTTTAAACCGGGGAGAGTTGATGCATTTTTGCTTATCCTGTTCTCAGAAAAGCCATTTTACTTGAAACTTTCCACACAGAAACGTTCAGCCCCAGGCATCTACACCTTGGGTCCAAAACATCAAGGTTTAGCAACATAAACAGTTAAACAAGGACTTATGTCAGAAAGTGTCTAAGCATCTACATAGTGGTGGAACTACTGATTCAAGTAATTAGATGGAATCAGATTTACAAATGACAAATTAAGGTTTAAAAGAATCAGTCATAAGGAGGGTTATGTCCTTAAGATAATTAAGAGTCCAGCAAGTCCAGAGGAGGTCACCAAGTTGATAAGAGGACTGGAGCACCTCCCCTACAAAGACAGGCTGAGAAAGTTGAGGCTGTTCAGGCTGGACAAGAGAAGGCTGTGTGGAGACCTCATAGCAAACCTCCAGTATCTAAAGGGCCTACAGGGAAGCTGCAGAGGGACTCGACTCTTTGTACTGTAGTGATAGGACAAGGAGGAATGGGTATAAACTGACAGGTGAGATATACAGAAGAAATTCTTCACTATGAGGGTGGTGAGGCACTGGCACAGGTTGCCCAGGGAGGCTGTGGCTGCCCCAACCCTGGCAGTGTTCAAAGCCAGGTTGGATAAAGCCTTGAGCAACCTGCTCTGGTGGGAGGTGTCCCTGCCCAGGGCAGGGGGGTGGGACTAAATGATCTTTAAGGTCCATCTGACAGGTGAGATATACAGAAGAAATTCTTCACTATGAGGGTGGTGAGGCACTGGCACAGGTTGCCCAGGGAGGCTGTGGCTGCCCCAACCCTGGCAGTGTTCAAAGCCAGGTTGGATAAAGCCTTGAGCAACCTGCTCTGGTGGGAGGTGTCCCTGCCCAGGGCAGGGGGGTGGGACTAAATGATCTTTAAGGTCCATTCCAACCCCTTAACATTTTACAATTCTATGAAAATATGCATCTCTGATTAAGTGACAAAACAAGGTAAAAAAGTAAAATCCTGAACTATCATCCATTTCTTTTCTGCATTTTTCCATAAATATCCCTTATCAAGCATATCAAAGTCATGGAACTTCACCAGTCTCCCTTTCATACAAGAAGTAACAGACCTTTCAAAGCAAGCAATTAACAGACTTTCAAGTGCAGTAAATCCACGTGCAGAGGACACAGCTCTGTGCTGCTGCCCAACAAACAGGCTCAGGCAGCAGCAGCAGCCTGCACCACTAGCAGCAAGGGGCAGTGGGTTTCAAACACCTCAACGTGTTGTAAAACACATGGCTGAGCAAAAGCTCACTTGCTTCTTGGGATATAATGTTCCAGACCAGGGAAGTCAAAGATTGATCTGACTCTTTATTCTGTAGTACTTTTAAAATACAGGGTAACCTTGATTTCTAGTGACACCGAGAACTATGTAAACACTGTTCAGTTAATCCCCTCATTATGTAAAAGGAAAGTAAATCAGACTTTAGGTTATAAAATGTAAACAACCTCCCCTCTCTTTCCTGACTAGTCACCTCACTACCCATAGCCCAGCTGAGAACTACAAAAGCTGAAGTATATCTTGTCTCAATTCAAAATTCAGTTCCTCTCTTCTTTCCATTACTACCACACAGCTCACAGGTAAACTCTTCTACATTAACCAATCTGTTCTTTCCCAAAAAAAAATCTGTTTGATAATGAGCTCTTTGAACCAAGGATATTACATTTTAGGGCACAGCCTCATAAATCATAACACTGTAATTAAGTCTAATCCTATGTTCCCTCACACCCAAGCTGTGCTCTGTGTACAAGTTAAACTTCTGAAACAAACCAAGCCCCTCCGGGGCTCATTACTCGCTGCATTCCCGAAAGGCTGATTTGTGGAAAGCTTTGTCTCATTGTTTATTTAAAGATGGCACTGTTGTTGGGGTGCTTGAAACGAGCATCAAAATAAATGGCAAAGCTGGAGCCGTGCCTAATTGCTAGTGCGAGTGGATAATTACAGAGGATACAAGCTTTGATATACGTATTGAATCCCGAGGTATGCGAGATACAGAGTTGTGTTTACATGTCTACATCTCCACTTACATGGCATTTATTGTAAGATCAATGAAAGTATTTAATAATGCATCTAATATAGCTTACACTTAAGAAAGCTATCACAGAAAAGCAATATGCCATGTAGCTGAAAAGTGAACATTAGCGTATATCCAGAGCAACTGCAGAATTCAGACCAGGACTCTTGCATTAGAAAGACAACCAAGAGAATACATTTCTGAAAACACCAATCCTACACAGGATTTTAAAAAATAATTCAGAATAACACAGTCAAAACTGTCAAATTTCATTGGTACTGTCAGTCTGAAAGACAAAGTACCTAGGAAATAAAACATACAAGTACTTTTGCCCACAGAAAAGCTGAAATTCATCTTCCCTTCCCTCTTCCAGGTATTGTTTGATTCTATGTATATCAGAATTAAATTATGAGTAATTCTAGTTATGCCACTCTCACTCTCTTCAGGTTTTTTATTCTTTCCTGACTAATTACCTTTTTTCAGCTGGCACATGAAAGAAAAAATTGCTATTAATTAAAGGACAGATACTCTGTTCCTTAAGCATTGCCTACCCTTCACACAGCAGGAGAGAAGGGTTAAAAAAGTAAGTGCACTGAAGTACACTGTTGTGGTGTAAGCATCAACAGCCCTACATCTTTTCTCTTAGCACCATTCCTGCAGTCACCAAGATGACACATTTTAGCCTTCATTCTATTTGGAATATTTTGATTTATGCTGATCCTTAAGCACTCTTTAGTTAATCTTCTCCCTTCAAAGAGTGATTGACTCAACCCGTGTGTGAAGTCCAACTTCAATGACAACTAATGCACAAAACAGTGAGGGAGCTTGAATAAACCTGTGATATTGCAAATAAGAAAATTCCAGGAAACACTTCCACAAATTAAGAGAAGTTGTTCAAGAAAAATCAATATTAAATGCAAGAAAATGAGTCCAAAATACTCTTACTAATAATTTTTGCTGCTAATTAGAAATCTCAGGACTGCTCATCCTCCACAACCATATATCACCCAGCAGGCAGCTACTGCTGCATGCTCCATTGCTTAAGTTCCATGAGCTCTCTCACTGCTACAACACAGAAGTGCTTTACGAAGGTGAGACAGGAATGCAGCTGCTCATGGTGACTAACACATCCATTCTCAAACTTTCCTACACCTGATCTTGGCCATTGTCCTCACTTACTTTCGGGGTTTTTTCTTCCTCTACAGTCAAGAATGCTTTTTCCCTCTCAGTGTACTGACAGGTGATTAATGCAGTTTTAATTCCCAGCATCACTGGCAGCATTCACAGCCAAAATACTGGAGTAGGTGGTCTTGAGGTTCAGACAATGTAAGATGGCTGGGTTAATTGCCTGGCTCTGCCACAAAACTTCTGTGGGACATAAAGGCCTCCAACTGTGCAGCAGCTAAAACACACTAAAAGATGAAAATTGAGGGAAACCCCACAGCATTAATACAGCTTAATAATCCAATACCAGATTTATCTGGAAATGGAGAAAGCTACCAATGGATATAAATTCCTTTTCCCAAACATTTCCTTGACTATCAGTTTATACACTCTCATTTTTAAAAAGGAAGCTCAGAGAGTCTTGAGATTGGAAAAGCCAGATGACACATCATCAGCACCTCAGAGCAGCATCCCAAGCCAGAATAAGCCAAGCAGAAAAAAGAGCAGAGGATTGTTTGGATTCTCAGTACCTTGAGTATCCAAAGACCTGCAATAGCCAACACAGAATGCTGAGCTCTAAATCCCTCTCCTGTACCAGGACCCAGAGGTGCCCCTCTCCATGCAGGATCCACAGCCTGGAACATCCTCCTGGAAACAGGTGGTTGCACCTCTTCTTCCAAGACAGAGCACAATTGCTCTTCTAAAATATGGATACAGGAGCAAGAATTGAAGCAGCACTGCCCAAGTTCCCTGCCCCTGCCCCCAACCCACACTACTGTGCTAACCCCAGATGCGGAAGAGAAGTTCAGTTTCCTCTTCTGACTAAGAGGGATCCAATCTGAAAGCAGAGCCCTCATGCTCATAACCAGCAGCTGTTTATAGTAATGAAAGAGTTCAGAGACAAGGAGGAGGAGAACACAGGTTTCTTTCAGCTCAAAGAAGTGCCCCATGCCTTTGGGTTCCACTTATAGAATCTTGTTTTTCCAGCAATTCTCCAACCCTCTTTGTAGTAGGATGTGTAGAAAGGCACTCCCTGCCCTCACCTAGCACCACTCAGCATGTTCACCTGGACACAGGTCCTCAACTGCACAAGCGGAAGACTTCCACACTCAGGTTATAGTAGGTACTAACCTGACCCAACACATGATCTGAATAGCTCAGCTACATCCTTCTCTCTGCTTTAAGGTTCCTGGGGAAACTGAGCATGTGAAAACTTCTGCAAGTAAGAACAAAAATACCCCAAAATGCATGAACCAGCCTATAATTAGAAATCTCCCTCCAAATTAATCTGTTGAGCTGATTCAGCCCTTCAAGGAGTGAGGTCCGCTGACGTGACAGACCTCCCCCACTTGGAGAGGTGCTGTGCACTGTTTTATCTTATTTATAGAATGGCCTCACTCAAGCTTTGTTTAAGAAACAATTAGCCTTTTACAGCTTAAAATAAACAGGACTCTCTCCCTGCTGCAGTCACTAGACCTGAGCCGGACTTCAAGTTCTTGAAACTGCATGAGACTCCTCAAAGGATTCAACAGTGTAAGCAACAGGTTAGGTTGCCTGGCACCTTCCAGAACAGCACCCTGAGCAACACGGGCAAGAGCAATTAAACAAGGGCCCACATCAGTCAAATGAAGTGAGCAAGTAATCATTCC
>NW_008681905.1:142335-144831 GCF_000695815.1 Acanthisitta chloris
ATGCCACTTATACCAACTAGAGGCACCACTGGAAGACAAGGTCTCCTCTTTTCAGATGTTCACAGAGGAGCTGCAGGAGATGCAGGAGTGGTCACCCACCAAATGTGCAGCTGGACAAGCTTTTTCACTGTGAACATAGAGACTTTTCTGCCTCTTGTGTTGCTGCAACCAGTCCAAAGGCAGCAATTGCAACAGCTGGCACAGATAATGTAACAACTAGAGGCACCACTGGAAGACAAGGTCTCCTCTTTTCAGATGTTCACAGAGGAGCTGCAGGAGATGCAGGAGTGGTCACCCACCAAATGTGCAGCTGGACAAGCTTTTTCACTGTGAACATAGAGACTTTTCTGCCTCTTGTGTTGCTGCAACCAGTCCAAAGGCAGCAATTGCAACAGCTGGCACAGATAATGTAACTTGGCATCACAACTAAAAATTTCAGTCCAAGCTCTTGTATCACCAGCAGAGGGGTCAGCATTCCCATTCAGCAGACATGGGAGTTTTTCCACTGGTGACTTCAAGATTCTTTTACCTCCTCCACTCCAGTCTCCTGGCTCTGTGGCTGCCTTTACCATGCCAGGGAGCAGCACACAAAAAAAGCTGTACTGAGAAGCTAAGAGAGGTACATCAGCATTTCTGAACTCCTGGCCTGCCACTGAAGGAGGGATGCACACAGGAGTCCTGTCCCATCCCAGGGAGTTTTCCTGAGCTGGTTCACTGACCAAGAGAGAGCCTGGATAGAGTGTTAGCTTGAGCTCAATACTCTTCCAGTAAAGAGCGCCCATGTGCCTTAGGCAAGCCTTGAGCTTGGCTTCTCATCTATAAAACTGAGGGTAAATGTCCTGCCTTAACTTCAAGGGATAAGGAGGGAATGAGCAGTCTGAAGACAGTGACATGGGACTGCCAAGAGGTATTCAAGTGACCCACAGTTGTACAAGCACCAATCACAGCAGAAACATCTATGACTGCAGACAAGCAGGTGTTCTCAGAAAGGAGAAACAGACTGAAAAGAAAAGCATGGCAAATTTAGCTTCCTCCAGATAACAGAACACAGAGATGAGACAGAACAACAAAAACAACCAACAACGAACTATGCCAACAAAAAAGAAACACTGGTTTACAAAAATAAGAAACAACATCCAGTGATTAACAGTTGCAGAAAGCAAATGGTTTCAGACAGGATTTAAAACTGCAAGAGTCAGCAAAACAAAAGGAGATGGGAGACAAAATTCAGTCACAGAGAGAGGAGGCACCAAATTAACTGACAGAGAAATAAACCATGGAAAAACACTTGTCAACAGATTAAACTAGCAAACAGCAAGGACTGGATGCAATAATAAGATTTTTAAAAAATAAAAGATCTTGAACATCAGCTCTTTTCCAGTAACAGCACCACAACTTAGACATTCATTGTTTGCATTTTAATACCAACTTTACCTCACCCTACAGTCCCCCATCAAAGGTATGTCAGAACAGAAGCAGCCTAATACAACACACAGGAGTGATACCAGGCACGTGTTAACTAGCTAGCCTTAGCAAGTTTAGCTGTTATTCCAAAGCTACCAGGAACGTTTAAGCAGCAAATGCCACTGATACTTAGCTAGAGTTTGAGCTGCCTTGTCAATTGGATCAATACAATCCACACAGTGCAGATGTTTCCATTGATAAAGATTTAAGGACATGCTTACATTTAAGGACATGCAACAAAGTCAACGGAACTCCTGCAGCTCTTCTATGAACATCAGAGGGAACCACTGCAACCACGGGACATGCTACTGCAGCCAAGCTACAAAGGTATCAATGTATCCCTAGCATCATTCGCTGTGGTTTTCCCTCCTGGATTCCAATAAGGTGCTTTAAAGCAGTCGAGGTTAATAAAAAACTGAAGCAAGCAGTACTTCAGCAAAGCAGCCACAGCTAAACTACATCTTCTCACTCTGCAAAGAGAAAGAAGAGCTCACAGGAAAACCATTCCCATGAAATTAAATATCTGATTGTAAATATCTGATCATTAACAACCACAGATGAGACCTCAGGCAGATACAAACCAGAAGTAATAGGATGTGTGTTTAATGAGCTGATTACAATGACGAGCAACAAAGCAGAGTTTCTGCCCTTTATATCTTTGTGAAAAATTCTCAGATGTACAATTTTTAAAAAAAATCAGAGAACGAATCACAGGATGTTAAGGGGTTTGGCAGTGGGCACAGGTTGGAACGGACTTTAAAGTTGATCTAGCCCCAACGCAGGGACACCTCGGAACGGACTTTAAAGATGATCTAGCCCCAACGCAGGGACACCTCCCACTAGACCAGGTTGCTCAAGGCTTTATCCAACCTGGGCTTGAACACTATGCCAGGGTTGAGATAGCCACAACCTCCCTGGGCAACCTGTGCCAGTGTCTCAGCATAACACCAAACCAAAAGGTCAGCTGTGCATAACGCCTGCAGCAAGGCACAGCGCCCGGCGGGTCCAGCGCCCGGCGGGTCCCGCGGCGGG
>NW_008681906.1:0-20913 GCF_000695815.1 Acanthisitta chloris
ATTTATCTATAATATCAGTCAGTTGAAAAAATAAATAAGAGATATATTTGTGATACTTAGACTCTGAACAGAATCCGCTTCAAAGTAACATTGACGCCTTCTCCTTCAACCTGCAAATACCAATGCTTACCTTGAACCACACACATATTCTAACCATTTTCCTTTCCTCCCTGGTGCCTCCTGCCATTTGGCTGGTTCCCAGTGCCATACCCTATATTTTCGCTCTATTTCTTTCCCAATGAATGGCTTGGGAGTACTCTCATTTTTTGCAAAAATCTACCAGCTTGTCTTACCCTAGGGACTGGCCCCTTTTTCCAAAGATGGTGCCTAAGATATGGTACTTAGGCCATGTTCTACCCCATCCCAGGTGATACTATATCAAGAGAACCAATTCATATTAACTGTGAAAACTGTTTTTCCTGTTCATTGCAAATCACCTCTAAGGCTGCGGATAAACTGGCCAATGAAAGGGGGCCAACCCTAAAAACCAGACCACATCAAGAACACTTGGAAGCATAAAAGAAGGCACAAAGCAGATACATACAAAGAATAGCTGCCTTCTGGAGACAGCATACCTAACCAAAAATACTCACCTGTATTTGGATAAGGAGAGTCTTAACGTCTGCAGTGAGAACATTTTATACAGAATCAATGGCTCTAAAAGTTTTATTCTTAGGTCTGTTTTTTAACTTGAGCTGTCTTCAATTAGGCCAAGCTCTGTCACAGAGCACTGACATTTCAAATACTTTTATTGACTTAAGTCACAGGGAATCCCTCAGTGCCCCTTCAGACTAAACATATAGATTAAATACCAGCTGCAGCAAGTTATTTATAGAAGGCAAGGAATGGGAACACAGTTTTCTGAGAAACAGTCTCTTCTTATATCCAAGAACCAGTTACATGTCAGCATTGGTGAAATACCTCCCAGGTACGCAGAGGAAGTGTGACTTGGATTGTGGTGAGGACTGAGGAACTGGAAAAGATCTTTGAGATCACTAAGTCCAGCTTTGCTGCTGAAGCCCTTCCGTAAAATCATAGAATCACAGAATCATAGAATTTTAGGGGTTGGAATGGACCTTACAGATCATGTAGTCCCAAACCCCACTGCTATGGGCAGGGACACCTCCCCAATAGACCAGGTTGCTCAAGGCCTCATCCAGCCTGACTTTAACTGTGCCAGGATAGCCAGGACACAGGCTCACAACAATTAGTCTGACAGTGAAAAATTAAAAAAACATAACTTGAGGTTCATTCTCAAATGATTTCTTTTTCTTTCTCTGTACTAAATCTGTAGAAGTAGAAAATCTTTGAAGATTATTTGGATTTTTTTAAAAAATATTGTTTTCAGTATTCTACATCCATAGTCTTTCCCAATGTTGTGTTAAAGTACGAATACAAACAAAAAATGCAAACATTTAAGACTATTACAAAAGAGGCCAAAATGTGTATTACAATCAGGTCCATAGATTTTCTTGCCCTTTTGCTTTTGGAAAATTCCTTATTTGATTTTAGTTTAGTTTAGTTTAGTTTATGTTTCTTGTTCATCCTTTTTGCTCTAGAATGCTTTTGAAAGGCTTGGATAAAACTATTTATTTTAGTTTATTTCCTTGGGTAAAGGGGTTAAACTAATTGTCTAAAGGACTGCACTTGACTAGCACCAGATATGATTGTTGGAAGCCTATCGTTTAGGTTTTTATGAAAAGAATGAGGAGCATAATGATTGTTCCTGCAGCACCAAGGTAAAGTAGCTTTACATCTGAAAGTTAGTAGAAGCTTCAAGAGTCAGAGAGGCATCATTTTCCCCCTTGATATACCATTTTCTGTTTACACATGGTGATCTAAATTTAACATGAAAAACCTGTAACTCTTTAAAAAGAAAACAGCCAAAGGGAAATGGTTTCTTTCAATATACAGCAGAATCACTAAAAGTATAGCAGAACACTTTAACAAATAAAAGGTCATATGAGTTAATTAGGTTTTTTTCCTCTTCCATTTAATAAGAAACAAAGTTACCATGGAGACTCACTGGATAATGCATTCTATTCTGGTACAAAAACACCTTTTAAAAAGAACATATTTAGCGAGGAATTTTCAGAGTGCTCTGGGAAAAAAAAACCCACAGGAAACCTTTACTTATTTTTGCTCTTTTTCATTTGTGTCTGCATTAGGTGTTCTGTCCCTGTTGTCTGGTGGTTGTCTGGGAAGAGTTCTTTGGTCTGTCCATAGAATAAATAGGAGGAAATAACAGTTTTGGAGAAACAGCAGACCTACCTGGTTGGATTACAACCTAACTGGACAAGTTTTCTGTGGATCTGATACTCCTGGGACCCCTGAACTCAATGAATCTCTGCTGAATTGCTTTCTAATCTCATGGGCCCTAAATTCCCTGTGTCAAAATTGCTTTTTATCTTGTATCATAGTCCCTAACCTGTCAGTAAGGTTCACAGGACAGAGACAAGACTCCTCCTGGACCTCTCTGTATTTCATTCTTGGCAGGGTGTTGAACCAGGACTAGAAGAAAAGGTGTGAGGAAGACTAGTTTCCCTCCTGGGTTTTTTATGGTATAGATACCTAATTCAGAAAGACTCCTTCTGATGGACTCTCTACTGAGGCAAATTTTTCAATACCATTTTCATCTTGATAGATGGTGTGAAGATTGGTTCTTGGGCACCAATTCCCAATGAACAGGTATCTGCTTCAGGGCTCACCTCCGTTTGTTGAAAGGACACCCACAAGGGATTGCTGCTATCATTTATAGTTGTTTTAATTTTTATGAAAGGAAGTTTTCCTCATGGAATGCTTGGAGACTGTGACTATAATTCTAAGACTTTGAGTTTTAATATTGTAACTTCATATTTCTCTGTAATTTTTCATTCAGGTTATTGTATGATATATTTTTTCACCTGAAGGAACAGTCCCAAAAGGTTTTCTGATTTGTAATTAAGTTTACCTTGACAACAGATTTTTTATGTGAGCTTTCATATGAACACAGTGCAAATTTGCTTCTCCAGTCACAGGAAAGCTAATGAAAATAGATACTAATAAAAGTGATATTACAATCAAAACTGCTGAAATGCTACTGAATATTTTTATTATTATTCAGTGCTTCAGAATACTAGTGTTTAGTAAAAATAGATTAATCTTTCTCAAGACTCGGCCAAGAAATGAATTATAAATTTCATGTAGTAAGAATATTTTGAAGTACAATCAATATTTGTGCACTAGATAAAATTCATAATGAAATGTAGATAGCCTATGTATCCTAATAGGCGGGAAACACTCCATAATGATGAGCCTACGGAACCTAATAGGCGGGAAACACTCCATAATGCTAAAGGTAATTTTTCTCATTTGTTTTCAGTTCCTCTTTTATCCTTGCACCTAAAAAAATTTAAGGAAATAACTGTACAAACTTCAATTTAAATAGTTTGTTAAAATAATTTACCACTCTAAGGGTTCTGACACCTACCTAAGACCTTAGATGCAAATGGACTATTTCGGAACCTAATAGGCGGGAAACACTCCATAATGCTAAAGGTAATTTTTCTCATTTGTTTTCAGTTCCTCTTTTATCCTTGCACCTAAAAAAATTTAAGGAAATAACTGTACAAACTTCAATTTAAATAGTTTGTTAAAATAATTTACCACTCTAAGGGTTCTGACACCTACCTAAGACCTTAGATGCAAATGGACTATTTGAAAATTTCTCACAAAGAGTCCTTATCAAGAGGCAAGGAGACCAAATCATCTGGACGAGCCTGATTACTGCCTCCAAACAGAGCATGTAGAAGCTGTGTGGAACCAAGTGTAATCTATCATAGGAAAGGCTTACTTGGGGCACTCGGTAGAAATGAGACCATTTAGAGGGATAGTAATTTTTCTTAAATTTATTCCCTGAAGGACAAGAGGAAATATTAAATATTTAAGGACTGTACAGAAAAAATAAAATTGCCAACTTTAACTCAATTTCCAAGTCTGATTGATGCTGTATTATTTCTACAGCTCTATAGATGACTAAGAACTTGACATAAGCGAATAGTTTCTTAGAGAGATACAAACCAACAAGTAGAATGTTGGAAATAATACTATCTTTGATAGATTTTATAAATGACTAGAATAATTTCTCTAGCACACAAACCAGACAGACACTTTCCAGATGACACACTCGGGTTATCATTAATTAGTGGTAATGGAAAATTTCAAGTAAGTGTTCATAATGTACAATTTTTATAAAATATGTACTTTTCATGAGTTTTTTATACCATAGGCCAGCTCTATCTCATTTATTTGTGTTTGATGCTTATAAAGAATGGATGTAAACTTCTTTTTCTACTAAAGTACTAAATAGTAATACATAAGGTCTTAAATGAGTCAAAATATTAATCTATAATACAACTTAAAATTAAGGAAGGGAAAGCAGATGATTTAGTTAGTCATATTTGTGTGGCCAGAAACTCTACGGGAAACTGAATTCAAGACAGTGCATTTGTGCAAAAAGGCTTACCCAAATACTGGTATTCATTTTACAGGTGACTTAGGATCAAGTGACCACTAGTGCCCCTCATGTTCTTCCAAAAGCATGACTGATGAACACCTCTAAAGGGTTAAATAAACAGAACTACCACTGCTGTACTGTCATGCAAGGTAATTCTTATACAAGGTTCACAGGCAAAGATGTGTCACTTTGCAATCGGATCTATGTCTACAATAACCATTTCCAAGAAACATCATTCCCACTGATACTAGAAATCCAGCCAGGAAATAATGCATCAAAACTGCTTCAACTTCAGTATGAAAATGTTGACATCTTCATCAGCAGCCAATTGGACTTTTACCTCCATATAAGCAAAGTCCTGAAGTTCTATGATTAGGCTGAACATGCGCCTGATTGTGTTGACCTCACAAATGATTTCACAGTGCAACCCTGGAAATCTGTAAGAGAATCATTTAGTGTTTCTCCTTTTATTAGAAAAATAGGGATTCCTCAGCTGCATTGCTGATAATAAAACATGGACCAGGCACAGTGCAAGTCATCCAGTGGGAATGTCTTCAATGGTTTCATTTTCCTCTGCATTTTTTAATCCCAAAAGAACTGGCAGACATATGGCTCTCTGAGGTAGCCAGTAATTGCATGCCACAGACGTTTTTAATTGTGCTTCTATGAACAAATTTGCTTTGTTTTAATTGCTCCTTTGTTTTACAGTGTCGCTGGAATCCCTCCTATGAAGATTTGCTGAAGAAAGAAGTTAATAGTAAAATGTCCCATATCTACACTATTGATCTTCCTAGACACAATATTTTTCTTTTCTTCTTCACAGTAAATAACTTCACTACATTGCAGATGGGCAAGTAGGGATGTGCCAAGACACACAGCTCAAATTGTTAGTTTTAAAAGATGTGATTCTTCAAGTGGGAGCAGCAGCCTGAGAACACAGGGTTTGATTTTCAGTATTTTAATGGGGTTTATTATTTTAATAGTTTCAATAATTTTTTGGCTATTTGCAGAATTTATAACTGCATCAATCACTTTAGTGTAAACTAAAATAAGTAAGAAAATATTTCTGTAGGGAACCAGGATTTGGTGAACAATGTCAGCCAGTCTGTTAGGGGTAGATGTGTGCTTTGCGTACATAAACAATTTTGAGAACTTTGCTGAAATTAGCTGAGATTCTTTGACAAAAAAACCCAGTAATTTCATAGATGGGCATGTATCTATGCATTCTACAGAGGATCACTTTGTGGCATTTTAAGGATTTGCATCATAGATGGGGGAGACTCTCTTCTTCCAAGGGTTTATCCCCCAGACTGTAGTTCACAAGTGGGCAAAAGCATCAACTCCTAAATAGCAAAAGGTACATGTTTTTGACAGAAATAGAAAATTGAAAGAAACATGAACACACAGAGCTATGATACAGCTCAGAAATCCCTGCAATTTAATATTAGTACTGGGTTGCGTCATAGCACCCAAATCCTCTGAAAGCGTGGCTGCACTGTTCCACTATATTGCTGGAGGAGATGTGGGCAGGAATTCCAGCTCAGCAATGATCACACTGTACTTCTCCATTTTCTTCAAAACCCAGGATCAAGTGTCCAAACTGTTCTCGTAAATAGCTTAAATTCAGTCCAAGTTCCAACTGCGTTCAAACTCCACCTGCCCTTGTGGCTTGGCACATCAAAGCACTCCCAGGAAAGGTCATGGTTTCCTTTGCGAAAGGACCCAAATCATTTATTATACCTGACATCCTCACTGCAAGGTTTTGTCCAAGATTGCCAGCTATATATAGCTTCTTCCTACTAACATAATTAAGCTGCCACTAATAATAACTACACTATAGCCAATACTATGATTAATAGCTACTTAATTAATTCATATTAATTGAGGCTTGGGTCTTCCCTGTGGCAGTGAAAGCACAGTTATCCTTTCTCGCAAAATGGCAGCAGGATTTTTCCAGTCTGCATACCCACATGTACAAAACAAACCCCCAGAGCAGTGAAAAATAGGATATGTATTTAATCAAAATCATGAACAACTTCCTCACTGATCCTTTAAGTGATTAAACTAATTTACAGTATTCCTTTTCACTTGGGCATCTTTCTACTTCATCTGGAATGTAAAACTTCCCCTTTTCTGTGTCCTGATTTTGAAATTTGGATTTAGTTTTTCTGGTTTATTTTGAGTTTATTTTGTTTTAAAACAAATTCTTTGAGCACTAGTTGAAGTTATTGTAGACCTTGTTTTTTGTAAAGTATGTCCTTGGAAGCACATTATAAAAACAAGACAAACACAAAACAAATACACATAGGATAAAGTGATTCAAAATCAACTGTCAAAGAGAAATAGAAGTCAGAAAGTTAACCATTATGTCCTAGATTAGAAGCAAAATATTACAGCTTTGTTCGTATGAAGGGAAAAGGCCTGATTCCACAATTCCTACCCAAACTCAAAATTGAGAAGCCAAGGGGGGTGGGTGGTAAAAGCTGAATTATAGTCTGTTTTGTGGCTTACTTCTGAACTTTTAGTCAAAGCACCAATGAAATAATTTAAACATATGTCAATTCCTCATGAAAAGAAAGGCACCATTAGAAATTTGGCAAATACAGTGCATTTCATTTAGTGTTCAAAATGACAGCATAAAAAGTCAGTACAGCATGTTGAGGTAAAGAGATAAAACACTCAGCTGCTTCATCCATTTAGAGAAAAATAAATGAAATATTGGCAGCCAGGGAAGGAAATCCATTGAATGGGAAAAGAAGAAGCTGCATTGCCCTTCAAAATGTGTCTTGCTCTGGATCACCAAGGCAGGAGGACTCATGTTGTAGTTAAGATGCAACCATATCACAGATCTTATATATGATGTTTATTTGGTCATGCTCTTTCTGTTCTGCCAAATATGTTTGAAATATCATTAGTATGAGTCAGCTCATTGTAAGAAACCAACCTGCCAATATTTATTGTCAGTTGTTTTCTATAAGCAAACCACAGGAATTTGAAAGTTGTTGAAATAGTTTCCCAGAAAAAGATAATTCAATAAAATTGAAAGTACTCCATTAAAGATCAGCAACTCAACAGTAGTGTAGAGTTTTGTAATTTTAGACATATGTAATTATTTTTAAAAGCATTGTTTCTTTTTTTTTTTAATTGCCACTTCCATACACTTTTATGTGATGCAAAAAACCCACAATATATTCTTTTTTTAAAGTGTCTGTGTATTATAATTTGGCTGCCTGTGTGTGTCTATGCATATGTGTAAGAATAAGGCACTGTCTTCTTGGGTCGACCCATTACTTTCATTTTTGGTGATTTTCCAGGCCTAGCGAAAATCATTCAGAGCACAAGTACAGGGAACACTACCCCAAGGGAACCTAGATACAAGATGCATCCTAGCACAGTAAATCCTTTTATTAAACCAGATTATTTGAAGACTTCAGTAGAACCTTCTGCAAGAATTTCTGGAGAACTTGCTAATTTTGTAAAGAGAAGAATGATTTCCTATGAGAATGAAAATACTTGTATGTTTATATGGTCTTTTTACTTCATCACTTTCCCTTTGTGATGAAGGACAGGTCTAGAACTTTTTTCCATAGCTGTCAGTATTAAATGTTTGAAAATATGGTTCTGTATTTGCACAGTCTGCAGAGAATGTCAGCCACATTATAACCCAAGCTTTCTATATTATCTTTGAAAGCAACCACATACAATTTCAATTCTTCTGCAGTAAGCACAAAATTGCTGTTTTCATGTGCCAAACATGGCAGTTGGCAGTTCATTTCCTAGCCCATGCGATTAAATGATCTTGGGCAGTGGGCCATGCCCAGTGTGTACAGGCAGGACAGGACACAAGTTTCTGGAAACAGAAATGGAGTAACTACACAACCCCTAGCCTGCTGCCCATCCCCACCTACATGCCCTGCCTCACACTGCTTCAGAGTGCTCAATCTGCAGAATTTAGCCAGCAGAGGTGGACATTGTGAGAGGTCAATCTTATTCTGTGCACATCATGGTGATTCAGAGACAACAAAAAAAAGAATGAGTACCCTGTGGAGACACAATTCTACGCCCTCAGTGCATGCCTGAATTCATTCAAATCAATGACTTTTTCATGTTTACAAGGTTTATGCAACTATTAAGCCCTGGAGGCCTGAACTGGCAGTAAAGAACTGAGGAAACTTCTATACTATTACAAAGTTTTATCATTGTATTGTTATGCTTTTATGTTTATGGCTTTTCACATTTGCTGTTGACTTACATCCTTACAATAGAGAACTCTGTTATGTAGTTCACCTCAGGACTGTCACACTGGCAGTAGATTGACAGAGTTGTCTTGCTGTGTCAGTCAGAAAAGTCCATATTTGAGCACAGCACAGGAAAGGTTGCTCACAGTAGATGGAAGACCACCATACAGGGATACAAACATAGCTGTACTTGGTTAGGCTAAAAGTGATCAGAGCAATCCATATATATTTGTCTTGAATGAAGTCAGATAATGACTTCCATGATTTTACTGCCTGATGCAAGGAAGCAGCTAAGTAATTGAATCACATTTAACTAGATGTTGACAATTGCCATTAATTCCTATAGCTGTCAAGAATGGGACCATGGTTCATTGACCAGATAGAAGATTGGTTTCATATTTTCTATTACAGGTCTCATACATCTTATTGCAATGTTCTGATAATGAATTGTGGGAGTAGACCCTGTGTCACTGGACAAGTGCCATAATGTGCTTGCTCTGGTCAGCAAGAAACCGTGGGAGCTGTAAGTGTAAACAGCACCTGGAAGGAGGAGGTGGAGAAGAGGCCTGACAACTGTTGCTAAGGACTGTAGATATTATGCAAATGAGGGATAAGAAAAAGGAATTATGGGTAGACAAATATGCAGGAGTATGTGTGTATGAAAGTACTAGGGAACTGTATACAAGCTAGCTGGTTGAGAAAATAAAGGTCTTTGTGAGTGAACAGCGATGAGGTCTGTGCCTCGTTGCCACAATGAATTTTGTACGTTATTGGTAATCCTTGAGTGGAAGATAACAAACTGACATAAAGCCCAAAGATTGCTCTCTGTGGGGCTCGGGCCAGATCATATCTAAAATTCATGAACCTTCTACTTAGTCACCAAGTAACATAGAAAACACCTCGATAATGTGAAAAGTCATATAGAAAATACCTTCATAATGTGAAGTATGATTTCTAGAACTGTTAAGACCACATAGTAGAGAGGTACTCTTTCCTTATCTTGACAACATGTCCAAAGGAAGAAGAGCTGAAAGATACAGTACTTTGCTGTATTTAGTCTATCACTGCATGAAAGACTGGTCTTAATAAACAATCACATTTGTAATAAATAGTCACATAAAGCAGAGAAATCAAGAATATCATGTAGTTGCTTGCTCTAATTTGGGAGAGATGTGATTTTGCTCCCTTTATGTGTGGTCAGGGCTTTTACATGCTAGTAAAATTGTATGGACAGAAAACAATACCTGCAGAATGCTAAAAGCAAGTCATTCCTGGTTGTCTTCTCAAAGAAACCAAGCAGATATTGTATTCAGAAGCCTCCAATGAATTTTAAGTTTCTTAAATTTTCTATTTTTATGTGTGAAAGAAATTGAGCAGAAGAAGTAAAACGACTACTTTAGCAGATATGAGCTCTAACGAGTAACAACGAGTGGTAAAAGAGTCACTTTAGCCTCTATACTTCTGTAAAACTGGTAAAACCAAGTTCACTGCCTGTCTTGGTTAGTTTTCCAACATAAAAGTTCACCATTTCATTTTCAAGCTGGAGCACTAGTTAAGACTCAAGTGAAAAAAACCACCTTCTCCTTCAGCTAATAAGGCAGAACTAAAGAAATGAAACTCTTCTTTCTTCTGCCAAACTCATTACTAAATTTAAGTAGTTGTATTAATTTGGTGACTTGATAATTTGATACCATTGATTTATTGATTCAATTTCAATTATTACCTTGATTTAATCCTTGCATTAGTCCATTATTAATTAATCTCAGACAGTAATAATAGCTTTAATCAGTGATGTATATATTTAATTCTAGATTAGCTTGTCTTTTTAATAAAATTAATAAAAATAATCTAGTTTAATACATCCTTTTCACTTTCAATGAGGGCTAATTCCTCTAAAACAAAGGTGTTCAGATGAGGTATTTGAAAATCAGATGGTTTCATTTCTAAATTCATACCTTTGTCTCTTACAGTTATATCATGGTAGTCAGCAACAAAATTGTGGGGGTTTCCATGAATTGCTATTTACTGGCACTCCCAATATGAGGCTGCCTTTGGAATGTTATCACTATCACCAGTAGAAACAGAATAAGCAGCTAGACACTGTGACTTGAAAGAAAGCAAACTGGAACTATAACCTGAGTGTCTTTTGTCTCCAAATAAATCTCTCAGGACTCCCTCATAGCTGGGCCAACATTGTTTTATCATTCTTTTTCTCTGCAAACAAAATCTAATTATTTTATTGAAAATTAAGCATGAAAGATAACAAGAATCATGAAAAAAAGAAACTAGATTCCTAGTGGTTAATCAAGTTCAAAAGAGACATTGATGCAAATAGCAAATCAACTGTGGATTCTAATACCTAGTCAACAGCCTATCCTAGGTGGATCCATCACAATAGCACATGCCCTCGGACCTGGTGGGGGATAGCAAGGCAACAATGCAGAGAGGCAGCAGATGTGCAGCACCTTGTGCTACCACATGAAGGCTGAAGCCAGTGGTTTGTCAAGGCAAACAATACTGTGCCATGCCATTACCCATGAATGCACTACCTTATTTTTTCACCTGCTCCAGTTTCTACCTACAGTATGTCTCCAGTTTGTGTGTACATGAAATGACACAGTCACTCAAGACCATGTTTCCAGGTAGAGCAGTGATGCTTTCTTCTGTGTGCTTTCTATGGGAAGTGACAGTCTGGCAATGGCATCAGTGCTGATAAGGCATCTCAGCTTTTTCACTAACAGCCACATTGACTATAACCCCGAAGTGCAGCATTGTGATATTACTTCCATACACAAAGGATTAACTCACCTTGAAATTTTTCCCAGCCCACCTGCAACAAATTGGATGGTCAGTCTGCATAGAAACCCATAAGTTTTTGTGCAAATCTTGGGTCACCAATTCTGCTCCATAACCAATATCAGATCTAGCAGAATTTCATGAAGGTGGTGTCCTCCAGCAGAAAACAGGCAGAAAACGGCTTCACCCCAGACCGAGGCCACAGTGCAGTCCTATAGGTCTTGCCATTTCACTTACCTGGAAGACATGCAGCCAGTCTCTCGTGTAACATTTGTGAGCTATCTTCCTCTCCATCACCTTTCACTGAGTAAGGACATAGCAGAGTAATGCATATTCCATGGTGCTGCAGCTGCTTTTGGCAAGTTCTGATACACTTACCTTCGAGCCAGAAACAAAAGCTGGTTTAGATATTACACAGAAGAATCCATGCTAGCATTAGAAAGTATTTATCTGTAAGAAATCAGTGGTCTCTGTCATCGAAGTGGAATTGATGGTCATTAAGCTTTCTACCCATTTGAAGGCCCTAAAGGACTTAGAGGATTTAGTACATAAATCAGTTTATAAGAATCTGTGCATTACTCCAGTAATGCCATGAGATGCCTTCAGGGCCTTCAGAAAAAAATTGTCATTATCTACAAGTCATAAATTTGGATTATTGCTGGAAATGCTTGCCTAGGAAATAGCCATTTTAAAGCAGCTAATAATGTGGATAAATGCAAAATGAAAATATAGGTAAATAATATACATTAAATCCTTCTTATTGCTCAAAGACACAATGTATAATTAAGAAAACTATCCATAGTTTTACCTAATGCAGCAAAACTTTCTACTCTTCACTCAAAAATCTTTCTTCAGTGGAATGAATTCAGCATATAGGATTGAAGAAAAATTGAAATGGAGCCAAGTAATGGACACCTTGGTACATCATGTACCTTTTAAAGACAAAAATGATGGGGTTTTGAGATGTTATTTTCTTATATAGCAATTATCTCTGTTTTTAGTAACTTAACTGAGAGTCTTTTGCTCAGACATGAAATACCTAATGAATAAATTAGATGAATAAAAGCATGGAAAAAAGTTCACCTCTAGCTTCACAGCTAGGGGGGACAAACCAAATGCAATGTTCCTGTTTTAAACATTGCATGATTTAGATTATTTTAAAGATAGCAGTCAGCTTGTGCTAGGCCAAACCAATATGACTGACCTGTTTCATATATAAACAGCTGGGAAATCGAAGTTTGCATGCTGGCTGCAGAGCTGCCTTGAATTCAAATTATGGTATGTAGAGACCTTGTCAGAGAAATTTAGCGTGGGTCGTAACTTGATGTGATTTGTTTAAGATCCAGTATCCAGCTTTTTGGCAAAGTTTCTCCTTTCCCTGCAATGCAATTTTCCCTTGGTATTTGAGGGACAGGAACCCCAAAAAAATTGAAAAACTGTTAAAGAAGATTAGCATTTAGAAGGATGTGGGATGTCAAAGTAATAGAGACATGCTGTCACACAGAGTTGTAAATATTTAAAGTATTTGTGCAAAGCAGAGATCCTGATGTGAAAACTATGTAAGCAGTATCAGGTATATAGCTTTGGATCCTCTGGGTTCAGCTGCTACAAATATAACACAATATACTGGGAAATGCAAATATCAGGTCTCAAATAGAGGTGGCTACTGGTATGCAGTACAGAAACTTGCCTCCTAACAAACACTGGCTGACAAGAGCATCCTTGGGTATCTGAGCCAGTTGACACACAATCAAGGTCAAACAAATAGTCTTGATGTTAGCCCAGCTCAGAGGCTTTTTTCCCCCACACTATTATCCTGATGGGAAAAAATAGCTACTATTCATAGGAGTGTATTCCTGGTTTTGCCTTTCCAATGACAGATCCCACCACAGTGATGATTATGCAAGGCTGAGCTGGTCACCTTTAGGGCAAGATAAAAGACACATTTGTGTGACACTTCATATGATATGCATATTCTTTCAAATCTGAGAGACCCTCTTGAGCCAGAAAGGATTACCATGGAACTATCAAATAGGTCAAACAAGGGAAAGAATTAGTCTTAGTGAAAGCAAGCAGATCCTTGCACAGATTACCTATTGAGACTGCATCAGTAGTGAAGGCATACTCATTTTACAGCAGCTAGTGTTAAATATGGCTTAAAGACATTAGCTATAAAGGTATATTATACCCAGCTCAGATTCTAGTGCAGTCACTTGTTTTTATTGTGCTGAAAACAGTATTTTGCCCAATATTCTTAAATGGAGAAGAATACAACATTGCTATAAGTATTAATGGGAAATAAGGAAATTCTATGTTAGAATAAGACATTCAAAAAAATTAATTAGTTTGAGAAATCATATTCACTTACAAATACAGTTTAGTCTTAAAATTTCATGGATTCATAACAATCAGCATACTGCAGCTGATGCTATTTACAGTCAATATTTCTTAAATCCTGTAAAGCCTATACATGCTTCACAAGAAAAATTTTTAGAGACCCAGTTTCCAATTGACTGACAGAGGTGCCTATGTATAGAATGCTCTATTGACACTCTACCCGTCCAAAGAGCTGTCAGTGCCAAAAGAGATATTGACTCTAGCAGGTCTTTCTGTTGTCAAAACAACTCGGAGCTGCAGCCAGCAATGACGAGGAACAAGTTTTCTACATATACATACATGGTGTGTGCAAATATATGTAAACACTGGCAATGGTGATACATTTTTTTGCCGGTGGACATGCAATGCACAATCAGTGCAATAATAAATTATTTCATGTTTCCTAATTCCACATCATCTCCAGCTGTTTTGAAGCTGCTACAGTAATCCTTACCTTTTTAGCCACTTCAGTGCTAAGTTGATTGAAGGAAGCAAGAAGGATCAGTGTGTTACTTTCATTTGAATTCTCATTGTGCAGAGGTACCTTTGCCCAAAAAGCAGTACAGTCAATATTATTTAGTAAGAAGAGAGTATTTGCTGTATTAATCCATCATGATGCATACACTTTTGAAAGGAATATGAAATGTAGGTAAATTTGAATATAGATAAGTTTAAATTAATATCCTTTGACTACAAATTAGACTACAAATCTGGACATAAATGCTTAGAGAAAAAAGTAAAAATGACAAAAATGTTCATAAGTGAACTCTTTAAGCTGTAAGTCTGACAAATTTGTGTAACTTATGATTTTGGTATAGCTGGAACATATATGAAAGAGGCTCTTGAAATCTCGTTTGGAGTTTATTTTCATGATCTTGGGATCTGTGCTCCTCTTCAGCAGGTGTAAAATAAGGAGCAATTTTAACATCACATAACATTTTAGAATATTCTGTAAAGAATTAATTTTTTTTTAATTCAGAAATTAAAAATGTTGTGTGCAAGTTTATATACAGTTTCACCATATTGCTAACACTTCAGAAACAGAATTGTATGTATTGCCTGCTGTGATTACATAGGCTCCCCACCAGGACTCAAAAGGAATAAAAGGGCCACCCACTGAGAAGAGGCTCCACATCTTTGAAGCTTAGTTGGTTTAAGAAGCAATTATAAAAGCTGACTGGAATGAGGAAGAAAATAAATCAGAAACTGACTCCTTTGTGGTGCCTTGCTTTCCCTTCCTGGAAAAAGGTGGGAATTAGGAGCCTTGTTTGACTTGAGAGAGGAATGACTTGAATGCATGGATTTGAAAATGCTTAAAATGGACTCTTCTAAATGAGAATATATGTAGGTAAGCTTTGCCAAACCTTCACCACTTTAAGCACAACACACTTTTAGTATCTGCAGACCTCAAGAGGAAACTGTGATATATGCTCCTGTATAAGCTATCTTTTTCAAACTCTAAGTAGTCCTTTTGGACATAGCAATGGATATTTGTATAAATACATCTCATTGTTACCTTATATGCAAAAAGGAATGTCAATGTGATTACTGAAAATTATATGCTGGGGATGGCAAAGTGAAATCTCCACTCTTCTTTTTCTTGCAACAAAAAAATAATTTTAAATTTTTAAATTACCTGAGGTATTTTTAAAACAGGATGAGCAACATTTCCAGCGTTTCAGAGTATAAAAAATGTTTTGTACCTCCCTCTGCTAGAATGTTTTTCTACCTGTTGAATGACTCAGCCCTAAGTTGCCACAATATATGGACATATTCATATAGTGTGACTATCCATACTATTATCAAGTTCTTTCCGCATACTTTAATGTATTAGACTGTATGCAGAACTTGAAATAGACTTTAGAGTATGCTTTTTTTCAATAGATTTCTCTAATAATTTGGGCCTACATAAAGACTAAATTTTTTCAAGATATCATAGAATCATATTCCTTATTGTTCTTCAGAAAATCACAATCAGTATATCAAGCTTACCCTTAGGAGATGGTGATTCAACATAGCAAATCAAAAACATTTAATTAATACATGCTGTTCAGTACTTCAGAGGACTAACACACTCAAGACATATGCACTATAACCAGTCATACTCTCACATTAGAGTTTTTTTTAAAGGAAGAAAAGTTTCTGCACTAGAGCATTCTGAAAAATGGAAACAGCTTATAGGCATGCTATTTAAGTCTTTAACTGTTGTGGTTTAACCCCAGTCAGCAATTAAGCCCCACACAACCTCTCATTCACTCCTCCACCAGAGGAATTAGGGAGAAAATCAGAAGGGTAAAAGCTAGAAAACATATGGGTTGAGATTAAAGCAGTTTAATAGAGAAAGCAAAAGCCTCACATGCAAGCAAAATAAGGAACTCTCTGCTTCATAGGATCATCATAGAATCATAGAATTTAAGGGTTGGAATTGACCTTACAGATCATCTAGTCCACACCCACACTGCCATGGGCAGGGACACCTCCTCACTCACACCTCCTCACTAGATCAGGTCAGGTTGCACTTCCCATGGACATGCAGATGTCCAGCCATCTCCAGGAGGGCAGGGCCCCATCATGCATGACACTTACTTGGGAAGACAAATGCCATCACTCCAAATGTCCCCCTCTCCCTTCTTCTTTCACCAGCTTTATATACTGAGCATCATGTCATATATCTGGAATATCCATTTGATCAGTTTGAGCCACCTGTCCCAGCTGTCTCTCCCCATGGACATGCAGATGTCCAGCCATCTCCAGGAGGGCAGGGCCCCATCATGCATGACACTTACTTGGGAAGACAAATGCCATCACTCCAAATGTCCCCCTCTCCCTTCTTCTTTCACCAGCTTTATATACTGAGCATCATGTCATATATCTGGAATATCCATTTGATCAGTTTGAGCCACCTGTCCCAGCTGTCTCTCCTCCGAATTTCTCATACACCTCCAGCCTCCATGCCAGCATAACTATATGAAAAGCAGCAAAGGCCTTGGCTCTGTGCAAGCTCTACTCAGCAATAACAAAAACATCCCTATGTTATCAACCCTGTGTTCAGTACAAATCCAAAACACAGCCCAACATTAGCCACTGTGAAGAAAATTAACCCTTCCTCAGCCCAAACCAGCAGAACTGTCTTCTCATTTATTACTAGGTAAGAGCTCTCTGGCCAAGTAACTATGATTTGTCTTTAAAAGCATGTATTAGCGGAAGGAATGGAGATGGAATGGTATGAAAACAAATCTATATTTATTAGCCTTCACTAAAAATTTCAAAATAAATAACAATATAACAATATCCATCAATTATAACTTAAAGCGTTTCAGTTCTCAAAATCCTGTGCAGATATCAGTTCATTGTTGTAATATGAACTCATTTGCTACATACTACAACTCGATTAAGTTCTAATCCTCATTCTTGTTCAATCTGTAGAAAACATGCTAGAAAATATCAGTTTTTCAAACAGCACAGAATGCCAATTTTCTGTATTGGTACCTTTTTTTCAATAGTAGCCACATAAATAGATTGCTCAGTGTCTTGTAGATTTCCTCCAAAATTATTCCACCCTTCAAATAAAATTATTATCTTTTCTAACTCTGTAGATGACTTCTGATCTGTTTCTGCTTCTTAACACTCCACGTCTCTTGGTCTGCACTGGTTTAAATTCAACTGTCATCATTCATGTTCTGCTACTTAGGCACAAAAATAAACCCTCTACTTTTGCATGGATAACTTTTTTAACAGCAAAGAAGATAAAAGTATGAAATAATAAAAGAAAAATTAATTTATAAATTATAGTATATGTTTTTTCTGTAACGTGCTGCAGCACTTTGACTGAACAGCAGATTACTCTTAGCATTAAATGAAGTCCCACCCATAAAAATGACACTGTATTCTTATGAATTGTGACCCCCCCAAAAATATAAAATTTCAAATATTTCTTTGGGTATTCCTCCCTTAAATTTCATATACTGTTAAGAGGTCTGTCTAGTAGCTTGTCAACTCAAAAACTTTTCTGTTTCAGTATGAAAATAAACCCTCATTAAGTTGCACCATGAACTCGAATGTTTCCAAACAGGACACAAATGCTTCACACCTATAGACCTTCTTTCACTGGCAGGAAAAACTGCTGTGCAAATAATCATAACAGATTATTCTCTCCTTTTTTGGCCAGCTAAACCAGCTGCATTGGCTCTCTCTATCTTACTGGAAAGAGGCATTTAACTCCTACCTGCATCTAATATTTTTCTTAGGATGGGCTCAATTGACTCTCTTTTTCACATCTCTTTCCCATAAATGTATGAGGTGTACTTTATTATCTTCAGGGAGATATCTAACCTTTAGAAGACTAAATTCAGTGAAATGAACATCCATCTCTTTGTGTTTATTCTCTTACAATCTTTGTGAGATCATGTCTTTCTCTTCCGTGTGCTATTCAAAGGATGTGAACCCAGCTGTGCCATGCTAAGTTTTCCAGTCTAGCCTTGTCCTACACTTTCTATATTGTGATACAACAATCTTATAGTTTCTTCTCTAAAATCACTAGAACCAACACCTGAACCGAAGGACTTATAGGAATTTCTGAAGTTCTCAGGCTCAGGTGGGTCTTCTGCTGAGTACTAGCATGGAATGGCTCAGGAGCATGTTGTATGCTTGAAGTATGGAAGCTATGTGCATGCTGGGGAGGTATCTGGACCAGTGTTCAGTGGGATACTGAAGTATTCATCTGACATTCAACTGAATGAATGGTGTGTACGCAAGAAAATGGAGTACATCCTACAATGTCAAAACAGCCCACCACAGGAGGACAGTGTTTTGCTGTACTACTGAAAAATTAATAGAGAACTACTTTAGGTAGAAAACTCAGACCATGTGAGTGCAAACAGCAGGCTGTGCTGCATATATAAACAGAAGCACTGCATTTATTGGGGAAAAAAACCCCAAAACAAACCCCACACCTCATCTCTGCAGTGGAGTAATCAAAGTACTTTATGTGAAAATTTTACCTTTCTGAACAATAAGATAGTAAATAAGCACAGGGAAAAGCCATTTGGTTTCATCAGCTGAATTAAACTCCTCCACAGATAATTCCCTTCAGCTTCACATTTCTCTGAAAACTTGGTGTGTTAAAAAGTATAGCTTGCCTTTTTTTTAATTTACACAAGGTTTATCATGGTAACACAGTCTGCCATTCTTTACACAGTCACATAGCAAAATACGAAATAGTTGGCTAAAAAAAGCCTGATTCCAAGCTTTCTTTATATGGCACATCATTGGCAAATGCCTCTCATGGATATCACAAAAATGTAATTATAATGTCATGGGGTTTTATCATTCAGATACAGTCAGTATTAGTCTGTTTGAGTCTACTGCATGGGACTTTGAGTCTAGACAAAGCATGAAAGGAAAGCATTGGCTGACAATGCCTTTTACTGTCTCAGTTATCCTCATCAGTCATATGTTAGTGTGTCTGTATCATCTACCCTGATCCTTTATTTTATCATGAACACAAATGTATTTTCAAACTGACGAGCCTTTGATATAGTGCCAATGTTGAGAATTTATGGGACTTCCAAATAACAAGCTTCTACCTCTTCCTTACAGATATATTGGTAATATAAATGAATATGCCACACAATATAAACAGAAGCAGAAAAAAGTAAATAAGAAGCATATTCAAGGGAGTAAGAATAGATGGTGCCTAGAATTCTGGAAATTTCCATTAGTGTTGTCACTATATCAAAGCTGTGCACAATATAGACACTAGAGTGTTAATGATAAGGATAATTTAATGGTCTATGACATTATAACTATGAGACTGTTACAATAGCAGGACATATTAGGGAGAATTCGCAGTATGAAGAAATCATTCTGCTCTCTTTGCTATGGACACAGAGGCAAAATTGATGAAAATGCAGATGACTATTGTAGTAAACTGTGTTCAGGGAATGAGTTCATAGTCTATAAAACCTTTTAGCATTGGGAAGAGAGGACATGACTCTTTAAACTCCAAAACCAGAATTATCCTCATACCACTGTTTCACTTCTAGAAATCTTTCTTTCTCAAACTTAAGTACTATGATGCTGTAAAGCATAAAATGTTAATATTCACATCAGTCTGCCAGACAAAACAGAGCAGAATTTCTACTCTCAATAAATTCTAACTTTACCAAAGTCATATATATAAAAGCCCAGAATGAGATTCTGTTTCTTGCAAGCCCCTAGTTTGCTTTGAAATGAAAGAAAACTCTTAAGAAACCAATTGCATGCTGCATTAAATTTGAGACATTTTAAGTAGGTTAAAATACTTTAAACTTGATCTCATACCTTATGTGTGTTATACTTCACATATATAATATCTACAAATACTTTATGGCAAAAATTCTTTGATAGTTCAGGGAAGAGAGGCTAGTTCCATACCATTTACTGAGGCTATCTGTTGCAGTTTAACTTCTCAGAAATTTTGAATATATCACATTTAAGATGCAAATATAGAAAAAGACAACTCTAAATTATGTGTCATACTTCAGTAATCAAGTGCAGACAACTGAAGTAGGTATTCATGATCTCGATTTCCTAAGAAGCTGAGTAGTTGCTAATTACAGTAGACAGTATTCTATCCCATTTCAAACACCTAGCAATACTTTGTCTTTGTTACTAGGAAACCATTAACACATTAGAGGGAGCATGAAATACCATAGTAATGTGTAATCTTTTTATTTAGCTTTCCATTTTGCTTATTCACCATTTAAATATGTATTTTCCTGCGCTTAGTGAATTTTCTAGCATCCATGAAAGATACTATATTTAAGATAAAAATCCTTTACATATTCACGTGATTGATAATGCATTGGCAGTCCAAATTTACTCAAGCTAATTTGTTAACATCTCACAATGTAGAACAAACCTTTTAGGCATAAAGGATTTCTCTGGGACTTCTGTGAAACTAAAAGGGTTAACATTTGTTATCCGTGGGTGCGGTTTATGCAGTGGTACCATGCTGGAGTGGGATCC
>NW_008681906.1:20931-24731 GCF_000695815.1 Acanthisitta chloris
GGTCGTTCTCCTTTATTCTTAGTGTTTACAAGATATATATAGACATTCACACAGAGTACGCGAATGCAGCGGATACATGATTGGTTTATTGCCCTTGTCCAAGTGTCCAGGGCAAACTTATGCAAGCAGGTGTCTGTCCACACTCTGGGACTTTCCCAGGAATTCCAAGGATCTTGTTGACACCGGACCCAGAGCCGGTCAGAGCCAGTTCTGCCAGGCAGAGCTTGCTCCTTATCAGCAGGTTCAAGGCTCGGTCACAGCTGCTGTAGGCCTTACACCACACTACAAGCTGGGTTGTCAGCTCCAAGGAAATCATGTCCCTTTTCGCATAGCCATTCCTCCACAGTACCACATTTGTTGAAAAGCAATCTAAATATGCATAATATCTTAAGGCTGTTTTTTGGTTGTTGCTTGGCTGTTTTTTAAAAAGTATGGAATATCTATAATTCATATGTTAAATAAAGTAGGAATGGGTTGTGGCCATGGTTCCACAATATAGTGGCTTTGGCAGGGAGGTCAGCTTAAGAAGTTCTTGCTGCCTGCTTTAGTCATGGTTCTGGGTTAAAAAAATGGGTTGAATAATCTTAACCCCATACTCATTCACCAATACAATTGACACAATTGAAAGAGCAGCATGTTCCTGGGTGGGGATTGGAATAAATAGGTAGGAATACAGGACAAAAAATTTTTTTAAACCAACAAACATTGTTGATTAACTCCTTAAACTATGAAACTGAAGTTCCACTAAGTCAGAACTGGTTTCAACCTGTTCAGACAATACTAAAGGTGAGATGTCATTTCTGTGCTTTCAGAAATTAATATGAATAAATCATATAATATGGCAGATATAGTTTTCAAATTTTGATTTACAATTAAGATTGGTAAATTGTGGTGGAAAGCCATACTCATGCCACTTAATAAAGAATATCCATCTAAGGAAAAACATGTTTGACAAAGCTGTGGAGTGAGGACTATATGCCAAAAAGCAACAACTCAGAAAAGCAAGAGTCACAGTGGACAAGCAGTTCAGAATGTTATCCTGACATCTCTTAATGTAAATGCAGGGGAGTATTTGAGCAGAGTTGAGAGATTATATTTTCCCTCATTACACAACATTACTAAATCAGATTATTTCATGTTGTTCTTGTATTTACACCCCTAAAACCATAGCAAAATTGCAGTAAGAACAAGAAATATGACTCAAATTATTCAGAACTAGGAAAATACCCTTTACTTGCAAACTGAAGGTGTTCAGCTTTTCAAAAGAAAGTGTAAATGATTTGTGTAAGAGTAAACAGGTTTTTCTCAGAGATAAAATATTAGATGTGAATACATGTGAAAGGGTTCTATTTGAACAAATACTAATGTATCTAGTTCCATAAGTTGATCAGACACTTCAGTTTCTAATGGCATTACCATTTGCAAATTATTTCAGTTTTAATCAGAATTATTGGTGCAAAAAATATATGTAGCCCCATAAATATGAGAAGCAAGTATCTAGGTTTCTTGGAATTTGAAGCTGGATGCAATTGTTCTTTCTCATCTCTGAATAAAAATGGGGGGGAAAGTGCATCTTTATGAATGTACATGGAGATGAGAGAGCAGCAAATATCTATACATTCATGGAAAAATAAGTATTTTTAAACTTACTTCAGGTGCAGAAAAAAAATGATTATATAAAAATCCATGCCATTCCTCGAAGTGTCATTTTCTTTCCTCCAGCTGTGTGAGCAGGTTTTTAAATTGTTGCAAAAATAAAAAGCTAGCAGATAAAAGTTTTCCAGTATTTCATTAATCAAGGCCCCCTGAAATCCAGACTGGTTTTAACAACAAAATGTAACATCAATATATCAGAAAACACATTACTATGATAAACAATAAGGTGTGCTTCTAACTAAAAAAAAGAAACCCTCTAAGAGGTACTTATTCTCAGGCAATGGTTATTTTTTCAGATTTGCTGACATGAGAAATAGTGTCAAGGAAGACCCACTTTGATAAGTAACAGGAATGTGTGTGCAAACATGCAGTGCTCAGTTTGTCAGTATTGTCCATTTGAATTTGAATTATGAATGAATATTTCTAGATGATTTATTATTTATGTTTGTTTAAATAAAAAAACCCCCAAACCTTTAGAATACAGGTGCTGTAGCACAGAACAATAGCACTGTTATTCATCCTGAACTTTCTTTACAAAAATTATTAAAAGCAGCATGTCATATTTATGACATTTAGGAGAAAGGATCAGTATAATCAACCTGCAACACAGAGTGCTGGCAGGAGACTGTTTTTTTCCTGGCACAACTCACACAATCTGGATAATGGCCACCATATTGACTTTCACAGTGTAGGCTGTGAGAAGACAGGATGCTAATCTTATAATGTTTGTACAGTGACTCATCTTCCACATAAGTAATAGAGGCAGAGAAGAAGTAATGTCTTTGTAGTAAGTCTTTTTACAGGAGACATTACCAGAATCTGTGTGGTGAAATATAGAAGGCAGCAGGGGGAGGAAGGAAAATTATAAAATATGAATAAAAAGGGAGGATGTATAGAATTGCTGAGTTTTGCAGTTCTTCCTCAAAAATGAAGATTATTAATTCCTTTTTCTCTTAGCCATGGCAAATTATAAGAGTGGAGATTTAAACACACCAAATCTGCATGTTCCACAAAAATAAATGCTACTATTGCCTTCACAATTTCAATTATTCTTTGCAAAAAAAGAGAAGGAATGTAGAAGTATGAGCCTGGATCATAGAGAAGACTGAAAGAGTAATTGGAGAAGGAAGGGTGAGGGAAACTGGGTTAGTTGCAGTAGACAGTGGTATACAACAGAACAGTGACTGGCCTGTGGAAGGTCTCAATGCATCAGGATGCATAACAGAGTGGCAAGAATGGCAACAGGACATCTGCAGCTGCTGTAGGGTGTTGGCATGAGGATATGTGAGTATATGATATTGGGTAGTGCATTTGCTTTTTAAGAGCTGGATTGGTTATATAATAGGATTGAAAGGCAGAGCCCTGGTATCGGAGACACTAGCACTCTCTCTCTATCATTGCTCTTCATCTGCATGCCACTTTCCCATGGCTGCTCACTGTAAGACTGGTGAAAGACAAAGCAGAAAAAACACGACTGGATGAAAAGAGGATGCTAAAGGAAAGGAAGAACTATTTAGTAATGTCAGCAGCCTTGATGAATGTCTAGCATTCCAATGGGGCTGCTTGAGACGTGAAATGCATGCAATTTGGCAGATTAGAAAATAAATCTAAGCCTGGAAAATTCTGTAGCCTGTTGCAGTCTTTCTCCTTTTCCCTAGAAGGCTTTCAGCATTAGCTCTTGATGCATGAAATGGGTATGGGTTAAACAAAAGGAGCTGTATGTCATTAGAAGGAGGAGCTCAAGTGACACATTGAGGTTCAGTACAGGTTGCAGTGACAAAGAGAAGTAGTAAGAGGTAGTGTGATGAACACTTTGAGTGTCCAAAAGGCTAAGACTGAAAGCAAAAGACTGCTCATTGTATATTTTGGACAGGAAAGCAGGTTTGTTATTGATAATACCAAAACTGAACTCTGCATGAACTTTGAAGCATATGCCCATTTCCTACTTAGAAAGCACTTGGGAGATATGGGAAAAGGACAAACCAATGAGGAAACATTGCATTACTAAGAAGGTTCAGCATAATGACAGTGAATGAGAGCAGAGCAAATACATGATCTGCTGGAATGAAAGGCAGAGAAGAAAGAATATTTGAAGGGAGCAGCATAGTGCTATGGATCATTGCTTCATCTTGAAAAGCAGGAAT
>NW_008681906.1:24746-39157 GCF_000695815.1 Acanthisitta chloris
ATGCTGTCATCAGAGGGAGGAGTTTGGAGAATAATTCAGAGATATGGAGAGGTATGCAAAGCAACATTTATAGGAAAACCAAATTAATAAAACAGTTTCCGCTGTCCTTAGAAACAGCTAGACAGTAGCAGGAGACACTGAAGAAGAACAAGGAAATACACTAAAAGCATGTGAACAGAAAGCGAACTAGAGTAGGAAATAACCTCATAATCAGCAGAAAAGGATCAGAATCCAACACGAGACCAGTGGGAAGGACTTGAAAACAATTTGCCAGAAAGATCTCAAAATTAAAGGGAATAAAACAATCAAAGGACACATGGAGTACATTTTCATTTAATATGTTTCATATAAGTCTTACATGAGAAATATTTGGGGATTTGTGTTTATCTGAATGCTTTATCTGAATGGAATTGTATAATGATTTGTAGTTTGCAGGGTACCTGCTCTTCTGAGGTTCTCATCTTGCATGAGGCTTCTGAAGATTACATTATTATACATACTATACTATACCAAAATTACGTGAGAGTAATTTTATTACTGCTCTACAACAACTAGCATGGAAATAATATGGCTTTGGGCATATTCTTGGTGTTGGCACATGTAAAATCATTTCAGACACACATAGAGAGACTTAATTCATTTGGATCTCGAAAATACACCTAGGGTGCTTTGGGCATCCTGCCACCAGGACTGTATGCGAGCCAGAGCAAATCTGCTGACAGTTATCTTTCTGGTTATTGTAACAAAGGTACAGAAGTCCTTTGCCTTCCTCATAGCCATGTTGCAATATTTAGTAAATCTGTCAGAATCAGCTGAATAGTTGGCCTTGCACATGCAGTGTTCTAGATTCACTTTGTTTCTGAATGTGGCTTGAAAACTGAGGAAGTCATGAAGGATAAGGTATTAACAGTATTCAGGATTAAAGATGACTTGCTTTGCTGAAAGTTTGGATTAAAATTGTTCTGCTTTGGTCTTTTAACTTGTCTCCTGATTTCTATATGTACAAAATCAAGAAAAACTAAGCCTTATCATTCCTGACTATGACACTAATACTGAACAAATAATTATCAACAGAAATATCATTAGGCAAAAGAAATAAAAATAATAAGAATTACTTTTGTATACAGAGTAAAAAAGAAAGCAGAGCAAAAAAAGTCTAATTAAAAAATGAAGAGGAAGAAAATTAGTGATGATGATATAATTGCTGAGGTGCTGACTAAGTTTTTAATGAGGAAAAAAGGGAGGGAAGTAAGTATAATTAGGAAGCAATGAAGCTTTTCTAAATACAGCTGTTTATAAAATAGAGGTAAGAAGACACTGGAATGTACAACGTCTATATTCAGCATATTGCTCTGTACAGAAAGTACTGAGTGAGGCCAGATTCTCTTCTGCTGTCACTGCTGTGACAACCTATTAAAGGAGCAGAAGAGTTATATAGAGATTTCTAGAGAAGTTATGTATAGAATATAACCTAAAATAAACTTAAGTGAACTGTCTAACTAATTTACTGACAGTATTCATAAAGAAATGAGAGCATACCACATATATTAATCTGGCATTAAACATTTATCATTTTTTTTCCTGGTAACCAATTTTTTGTTAACATTTGTGTTCTAAAAGAGCAAATGGGTAGCTATTCAAAGTTTGACAACAATGGCTGCTGTATATCTGGAAAAGTTTCTGTAGTTCTGTACTTTCAGTGAATTTCTTAGAGAATTGTAGCCAGTTTCTGATGTAGTCCACAGCATTTGTGATCTCCACTGACATTCCCATCAGGCAGGAATAAATACTGAAACAGGTATTCTAGAGAAGCTTACTTTACCCTTAAGGATTTTCTTCCAAGTTCATATTTGTGGCACCTGAAATATAGATTCACATAAATTCTTAATGTTTGCCCACATTGCAGTTCCCTGGAATGTGGCAGACATTGCTACAGTTTACAAGAAGGGCATGGGGGAAGGCTCAGGGAACTACTGACCTGTTAGTCTAACCTCAGTTCCTGGAAAAATTATGGAGAAAATCATACTGGGTGCTATTGAAAGATATTTGAATAAAAACACTATCAGGAGGCATGGTGAACATGTGTTCACAAAGAGAAAATTCTGTTTAACTAATTAGATGTTCTTTATGATAGGGTCGCCTGCCTAGTGGATGAAAGGAACTTGGCAAATATATTTTTTCTGGATTTCAGAAAGGCTTTTGATACTGTCCCTTACAGGACCCTTCTGGACATGGTGCACTGAGTGAAGAACTGGTTGAGGGGCAGGACTCAAAGGGCAGAAGTGAATGGGGCTACATCTGCCTGACAACTGGTCACCAGCAGTGTTCCTCAGGGGTCAATTCTAGGACTGCTTCTGTTCCATATTTTTATCAATGATCTGGATGCAGGAGCTGAATGCACTGCTAACAAGGTTACTTATCACAATAAACTGGGATGTGCTGCTGAGTCTCTAGAGCAACAAGAAGCCTTGCAGAGGGATCTAGAGCGACTGTAGCATTTAGCAGCTGTCAGTGGCATGAAATTTAACAAGTCCAAATGCCAGATTCTTCCACTGGGATGGAGTAACATCAGTCACAAGCTGAAATTATGAGAGGAGTGGCTGGAGAGCAGTCCCACTGAGAGAGATCTGAGGATGCTGGTTGGCAGCAGGCTCATTGACAAGACAGCAGTATGAGGGAGGGAAGGAGAGAGGGAGGTGCTGAGCTTTTTTTCGCAGAAAAATGTCAGTCTGGACACATGGGAATAGTTCAAAGCTGTGTCAGGCAGGGTTAGACTTGAAATTAAAAACCATTTCTTTACTGAGAGGGACACTGGAACAGGCTTCCTAGGAAGGTGGTCAGTGTCCCAACCCTGTCAGTATTTAAGAGGCATTTGGACAAAGCCCTTTACAACATGCTTGCATTTGTGGTCAGCCATGAAGTGATCAGGCAGTTTGACTAGATCTTAGGTTCCTTGAAATTGAAATGTTCTATTCTATTCTAAACTTCTACACAGGCCTATCTCTGACTTCAGACTCTTAGACTGTGGATGAACTCTAACAAGTAGAAATTTCACAGGCCATTTCTATATATAATGCAAGAGACTGTAAGAGAATTCATGAGGGATATAAACACAAATAATCTCATACATAGCAAACTGCAAGGATCAAATTAAGGCAGGGATATTACCTTCAGTACTGTGAAATTTCACCTACAGAATGAACAGGCATATAAATGGATGGTGGTATCAACATTCATGGGGTGTTTAGGAATTAAAGGCAACATGGTATAAACTGAAAATTACTTGTCTATATTGTCTTGATAGTCAGTAAACAAGTCAAATATCAGTTTTGCATGCAAGAAAATCTAAAGGGAATAGGTAAGCCCTTTGTAATGGATCATCTACAAAAAGCTTAGATCAGTGTTGGTTTATAGTTTAAAAGGTGGTTTACGTTTTAAAAGGTGTTTTATACTTCAAATGAAGCACAGATAGTTCCAAGTTTCATTTTGCATCCCCAGGTCTCAAATGCCAAATTCAGTTCTGTTGTCACACAAGACTCCCAATGTGCCTGGAGTTCTCCATTTATGTTCAAGACTCTGCAGATATAAAGAACATTAGAATTTTCTCTTGCAAATAAAATCCATTTGTTCTAGGAAGTAATATTTGCACAGTGCCTATTATGACAGGATGTATCTCTAATTAGTGTCACTGGTAACATTTAAAACACAACCACATTTAGTGTAACAAATAAAAACAGTACTGAGTCTATCCAGTTCAATACCAAATAAATACAAAATGAAGCAAGAGTGCTATTTATCCTCTTTATAATTCATAGAACTAGTCAATAAAATGTAACATTCTGTATCAATCATAGAATAACAGCAGATAGAAATCAAGGTTATGAATTGAGTAGAACCTAAATACATTAAACTGAAATCCAAATTTAAGTTCCTTGAACTCCTGTGGCACCCAGATCCAAGCATAGCCTTACACTGTCCTCTGTGCATATAAAGTTTGTATTATTATATGTTAAGGCAAGAAAGTTGGTACAGTTTGGCAGTTGTGATATAATTGAAAACCTCTTACTTTCTAAAGAATTTTTGATGGTATAATCCCAGCCAGCAGCTGCTCATTCCCTCTCTCACAGAGGAATGCAGGAGAGAACTGGAAGCATTAAAGTGAGAAAACTCATAGGTTGAGATAAAGACAGTTTAACAGATAAAGCAAAAGCTGCACATGCAAGCAAAGTGAAACAATTACTTCAGTCACCACTTCCCATGAGTAGACAGGCGTTCAGCCATCTCCAGGAGGGCAGGGCTTCATGACACATAACAGTAACTTGGGAAGACAAGAATCATAAGTTCAGATGTCCCCTTTCCTCCTTCGTCTCCCAGTTTTTATTGTTGAAGGTGACATTACATGGTATAGGACATCCCTTTGATCAGCTGGGGTCAACTGTCCTGGCTGTGTTCCCTTCCAGCTCCTTGTTTACCCCCAGCCCACTCACTGGCAGGGTTGGGTAAGTCAGTAAATGCCTTGACACTTTGTGAGAACTGCTTAGCAGTAACTAAAACATCCTTGAATTATCACCACTAGTTTTAGCACAAATGAAATTTCACAGAACAACTATTGCAGGTTTTTTGCTTTGTTTTAAAATGTTGACATGAGTTTTTTACTACTCCTGTTTGTCGTGCTGACATCTCTGCTGCCACACTCCTAGACAAGAAGTTCCTGCTGTCAGCCTACTTTATGGGAAGGACACAAGGTCTCAGATTCTTGTCATAGGCAGAACACCTTGAACAGTCCTCTTGTCAGACAAACAGAACTTCTGAGGTCTCTTGTGGCCACCTTGCCATGTGCCAATGACCCCTACCCAGGACATAATGAACATAATTTGACAGCCTTTCTCTTCAGCCCTTCTGGCTCTTCAGTGGATGGTGGTAGGTGAAGAAGGTCTGTCCCTCTGAAGTCCTCAGGGAATGCTGGGCTGTTCCAGGATATTCCTTGCTGGGGACTTACCAACAAAGACAACCCTATACATTGCATGCTTCAGTTATCAGGTTTGCACATTTCACAGAATTTGTTATGTGTGAACCCTACTAGATATCTCAAGAAGCTACAAAACGGGGTATGTTGGTATTTTCTGGTGGGTTTTAGGTTGTTTGTTTTCTTGGGGGGAGGGAGGTAGGTAAGATCTTATGTATTATATTATGCCAATAAAGTATATGGTAAGAAAATGAAAAAAGATTTATTTTACAATTGTTCTCCAGTTTTAGCATTCTGCTTTCACAGAAACCAGTTTTTCTTGATTATCAGGAACAAGCAAGCAAAGACTATCCCTAACTGATCTGTCATTCTGGGCACCTACATCCTCTTTGGCAGTATTATAGTGCAAATAAAGAGTGGGCAAGCTTAACTTTTTTTGATGCATTACAGTAAACTGTAATTCCCAAATGACAGGTGAATAAATTTTGCATACTTGTATTTATCTGCAACTTTGTCTCAATTATGATTTAGAAAAGAGGAAAAAAAGGAAAATATTCTTAAGAGATCATCTTGTTAGATTAACTCTTTAGCTCTTACAAGAAACATGTTTATTAAAAAGGTGGGGGTTCATAGGCATGGCAAGACAAATAAGACTGCAGACAGCTAATTATCACAGGAACCCCAGGATTCAAGGAGTTGCCTTATTTACTATACTACTGGTGCTGTGAGGCAAGAGGAGCAACTTTTCTTCACAGCACTCTGTTGCTGAACTTATGGTATATATCTCCTTCCAACAACTCATTTCTTTCCCTCTTCTCCTGGCAACACTTCTCAGTCTCCAACCTTTAGTTCCTGAGGGTGCTCAGTTGCTCTTCAGGAAGTGTGTAAAATCTGCCCTCAAAGCATCCTACCTGACCCACTCAATTTCTTCACAGAATAAAATGACAGACTAACCAAGATCAATCAGTGAAGAGAACACACACTATCTGTCATGGGTGAATAAGTTACTACTTGATATGAATTAGGCACACCCTGCTCTTCTGTATCACAAAATACTGAAGATGGTAGAAGGGATGAATAGAAGACCATCTGTCATGCATTTAAAGTTAGTTTAACCAAAATAACATTTAACTTAACATTTTGAGTGTTAGGACCTGTCATTTCTCTCCATGACCTCTCAGACAGTTCACCCTCCATATAGTTTATACCTTGACTTTTATTTTCATTCCATTATAAGAAACCATAGAGAGATTGTGTAGATGGAGTCTAAAGAGGCGTTTACAGAATGTTTAACTGCTCACAGTAGTACAACAAATGCATATAATAAGTATGACAGCTTTAATTAGTCATATTTCTTTAAAAAAAATAAAAAAATCTTTCTCTTGTCCTCCTGGGAAATCAATGCAAATGTGCTAACACAGTTGTTCTTCCTGCCCTAGATGATCAGGTCTTACTTACTTACTTACCTATCTGGATTTTCAGCTGAAATTCTAAGTGCATGTTGGTTTCCAGTGACCCTAAAATGCCTTTGTAGTTGAGAGAGGTATTTGCAAAGGGCGACCCAGAACTTCAGTAGGCATTTCAGTCTGTGTGAATTATAGACAGATGTGCAAACACACAGCTTCTAGCCTAGATAACTCAGTTAAGTCTCTAAAGTCAGATGGAATGGATCCTTGATGGAATCTTAAACCATGTAGCAGTGGAGCACATGGCAGTTTTCTGGCTCAAAAGGTATCAGTGAGAACAGTCAGGAAAGCTTGCATGAAATAGGAGTATTACAAGACCTCCTCTGTCTTACACTATTGCCCCAGTTCTCTATATTACCTGCAAAACCTACAAAAGTCAAGTACTGTAGGTTGGGGGTTTTTTGCATTTATTGGAAGTAAAAATTAAATTTGCGTTTACCTGTTTCTCAGCTGCATTCCTCTGGCTATCTAGGGTTTTGATTTTGCTACACTGTGAAAGGGCATAAGATCAGAAAACCTCAACTTGGCATTAACAATGATTCTTGGCACTGGCAATAGCCAACACATACAAAAAGAAGGATGATAGAATTTTGTTAAAATGCACCTTGTATTGCACATAGTGAATATGCGAAAATGTAACCACACTCAGAAAATACAGAAAAATACAGGGTATAGCTGAAGCTGTTCTAAAAGATTCTGACTTGGTTAAACAGGAAAGCAGTATGAAAAGAACATGACTGAACAGTGAGAATAAATAAATCAAACAGGGAGAACAAATAAATCATGAATGGTTCATTAAAAAGGGAGGTGCAGGTTTCATTGTGAGTAATTCCAAATGGTACTAGGAAGTATGACTATTATTTCATAATATTAGGCATAGATCTCTTAATTTGACAATTCAAAGTTGTTGAACATGTGCAGCCATTAAGAGGTCAGAATGTTTTACTTCTCTAAAATCCAGATTGTCTTCTTCAGGTCAGAGTAATCTGTTCTAGTTTTAGCAAACAAAATAGCCAATTTAGATGCCTAAGTCATAGTAAGCACAGATGTTCTCCATAGTTAATGAACATAAATAGGCATCTGCAGTGAACAGATCAACTTAACCCAAGGCATCTAAGGATCCTTAGCAATGTCATTAATGACCTGGATGATGTGGTACAGTACCCTCAGCAAGACTGTAGATGACACTGAGCTGGGAAAAGTGGCTGATACACCTGAGGGTTGTGTTTCCGTACAGACACACATGAATAGGCTGGAGAAATGGTCTGATGGGAACCTCACAATGTTTATCAATGAGAAGTGCAAAGCCCTGCACCTGGGGAGGAACAATCCTAGGCACCAGTACATGATAAGGGCCACCTGGCTGGAAAGCAGAGGGTAAAGTTCCCAGGAGTCCTGATGGACACCAAGTTGGACATGAACCAGCAATGTGCCCTGGTTGCAAAGGTGGCTGTTATTCTGGATGGTGAATAGCTTCAGGTCTCAGAGGTTTGGTTTCTAGATATAAAAATTTAAGTTAGATGACTTTGATGATTTTCACTCATAGTTACCCAAAGAGAGATTTAATTGCTTAACTTGCTAGATTTTGGACATATAGGTGTAGGCAAGCCCTTATGATGACTTCTGCATTTCTTAATTTACAATTTTCAACAGTTCAGTAAACCATGAATGAGGTCCAAACTAGAATGTGATTATTAAAATTCCTATTCCATAAATAGCTTTCCTGATACATTTTCTGGTCTGAGTTATATTTCTTGTTATGAAAATTAATTCACAGGGGAAGAAAACTAAAATGGCACAGTGTAAGCACAGCAACTACAGCTTTTTTTTTGCCCACAAAAACTAACACATAATTGTAATATAATCTTGCAACATTTTTGATCGTTGCCTTATTCTTAGTAAATGTTATTCCTGTACCTAATTTAGTTTGTAAGGGGAAATATTTCAAATTGTCTTGAAGTAGCTTTAAAACAGTCAAACAAAAGCACACAGAAGTTAGTCAACATAAAGTGTAATTTTGCACTGGATTCTCTTCCTAAGGTATGAATATAACAAAGTATTTATTGGAAACAACTCACTAAACTGACATTGCTCAAAGCTCTGTAAATATCAAACCAAGGCAAAACTATTGTTTATGTAAGTCTCCTGAATTTTTCAAGTGCTTCCTCATTTTGTTCATGCAGATAGGATCAGATAGTATGAAGAATTGTAATTCCTTGACTGAAAGTTACTATTCCCATTCAACACCCTCCTCAGCTGAAATCCAGTCTCTGCCACTGAGACAAACACTCATTCAGGCTTGAAGCGATCCTGGTGGGTCTTAAGTGCAAATTTTTGTTCAAAGCAGAGTCAACAGTGAATTCAGAGCAAGTTTCTCAGGGACTTGCCCATAGGAAATCCATGATGAATATTCTGAATTACCTCATTTTTCTCCATACACCCAGAAGTGACTTTCAGGCAGACTTGTTTCATGATTTTCTTAGGGAATATCCTGAAGTTCTTCTATTCTTCTTCTATTGTGCTTCTGTCTATTTTTGAGAAACATTTGCTTTTCTCCAGTCATCATGAACCTACCTGTCCCACTCTCTATGATCATTCAAAGATGATACAGCTACCACCCTCAGCACTCTTAGAGGTGTCCTGTTTTCTCCTATGGATTTTGATGGGTCAAGATTTCTAAGGACCAATTCTTTTCCACTACTGTTATTTCCTCTTCTCCTTAAAATCTGACACTAGGCACAAAGGCAAAGGCACAAGCATAGACTAAATGTCCCAGCAACTAACATTTCCCAGCTGTGCACACAGTAACTAGAAATTGAAGTAAAGCAACTTCTTGTATCACTCAGACATTACGATAAGAAGACATCTAACTGTGTAATAGACATGGGGTTCTTAAGTAAGTGTTCTTTTAGAAACCTGTACTGAGAGTAATCTAATTTTATTCAGACATCTAAAGATTAGCTTAGTGTAGTCAAGACAGTTTAAACAACCTCATCACAGGGTCAGAAAGGTAGGGGAAAAAGGGAAGGAACGTGCTGCTAGGAGTGCAAAGAAAAGCCAGAAACATCCACCTCTCACTCAGACAAAGCTGTCACAGAATGACCTACTCAGCTGAATTCCAGCATCCTTGGACAGTTTTACAACACATGGAGACAGACACCTGCAATAAACAAGTCATAACTCTAACCTAGAACCAACAGTTAGTCTTCTGGGTGTTCTTGTTGACTACAGAAGCAGCATGGTGGTGACTGCCTTTGAGACAATCCATCATTTGATAAATGTTGATTTCAACAGAAGTTTCAGCTTAACAGCAGTCATAAGTGACCCACAAACAGATGTCCTAGTGTACAGTGTGGAGGGTAAAGCATACAGTGAGGTTAGGACCTATTTCAGACAGCATTGCCAGCCAAATAAATGCTTGCCAGACTACATCCTTGGCTTAATAAGATTTAGATAGCTAAGGTTAGGTCAGACAGATCCCATCTTTTTTGTGTACACAAGGTGTCCCTGGAAGCTTGTGTGTGTGAAATATTTGAAGCTCTATACAAAGAAAGTCACATCATTAATGTTTTCTGATACTTCTTTGCATGTTATGTGTAGGTAATAAACTTGTGAAAGACATTGTAGCGAGTGGTGATTTTCAAACATAGATTTTGGAAGCTGGAACCAAATGTATGAGCGCTACCAGGTATGTACTAAACACATAGTTATAGGGTAATACTTTAAGATTCCTGTCTTTTGGGTGAGAATGTTGGTTAACTCTTTTCCTTGTTTTTGTATTTTCACTTTAAGGGAAATTAGTCATTCATTTCAGCAAATTTTGATCTAAATCTAATATTATGGTGACTTAGCTTGAATGAAATTAATATTTATTCTTGGTGGAATAAATAAAAACAGTGCTTTAAAAAGTCTGAATTCATAAATACATATTTTGAGTATGTTGGTGTTTCTTTATATGCAATTCTTAGCTTACTAGTTTTGTCTCTGGAACATTTACACTCTGCTAGATGTGCTGAAGTAGCTTAATGATTAACTAAATAAAGGCATTCATTACTTATTTAATACAGTACCAGATGACAAGAAAACAGCCAATGTCACCCACAGATTTTACACCTTGTTAAAAATTATCATGATATTATGAACATAGAAAAGGAAGCAATATCAGTTTCTGGGATTTGCAAAGTGAAGAGGTGAAAAGGGCCTGTTGTATTGTTACTGTTGCTGCAGCTGTTGATGATCTTTTCTTCCTCTTATAAATGGTCTGGCCTGAGAATTTCCTCTCTACTGTCCCTCACAGAAATGTTAATGCCTTTTCAATCTGACTTCTCTTTTCTTATGTCAATGTGTTACCTAAGTTCAAGGTGCTGTCTTGGAATATGTGCATGTTCATAAAGTAAATAAGCAGGTGATCAATGTTTAATGTTTACACTGCAAACACCTCAAGATACTTTAACACTGAATTACATTTGTATTATCAGATTACTGCAGAAAAACTCCTGGGCCAGCTTCTTATTCACAGCAATACATGTTACGGCATTGATTTCAGTGACAACCCATTGAAATGACAACCTAAATTAATTAAGAATCTAACTCTTAATGGAAAGTCAAGGCTGAGGGAAGAGTATAGGGATGCTCTTTTGACATTTTTATCTGATTTTATTTGCTTTTTAAAGATGGATTACAGAAGAAGAAAACCTTTCAGGGTTTCTATTAACCTAACACATGTAGCCTCATATTACAAAGAGTTCAGTATCACTATTAGCAATAAATAAGAATATTTAGGTGACAAGTTGCACAGCACAACCAACCAGTTTCCATTAGAAATAGGGATGCTCTTTTGACATTTTTATCTGATTTTATTTGCTTTTTAAAGATGGATTACAGAAGAAGAAAACCTTTCAGGGTTTCTATTAACCTAACACATGTAGCCTCATATTACAAAGAGTTCAGTATCACTATTAGCAATAAATAAGAATATTTAGGTGACAAGTTGCACAGCACAACCAACCAGTTTCCATTAGAACCAGGCTGTACATAGACTTTACAACACAATTTTCACATAAAATCTAAAGGTTCATATATTTTAATTTTCCTCCATACCTTCAATTTTATTATAAGAAAACAACAGCGATGATAGAGCAGAAATTCTCAGTCACATAAGCAAGTTTCTCCTTCTGTTTTCCTCTGGACTCATTAAGGGTTGTATTCCCACAGCAGGCATCAGAAATATGATAAGAAATCCTGTTACAACATAGGACTACTTGCCTCTTTGTACCAATGCATAATTTGTTTTGCAGTTTGACTAAAAATACATGTTTAAAAACTAGTATTAGCTATTTAGAATTACTAAGAAACCAGTTTAAATCAGGGGTCTATTGCATCTACTTATTCAAATAGAATCATAGAATCATAGAATTTTAGGGGTTGGAAAGGACTTTATAGATCATCTAGCCACAATCCTCCCTGCCATGGGCAGGGCCACCTCCCCACTCAACCAGGATGCTCAAGGCCTCATCCAGCCTGGCTTTGAACACTGAATGGGTCGGGGCACCCGCTACTTCTCTGGGCAACCTATTCCAGTGTCTCACTACCCTCACAGTAAAAAACTCTTTTCTAATATCTAACCTAAACTTCCCCTCCTTCACTTTGAATCCATTACCCCTTGTCCTATTATTGCAGTTTCCAACAAAGAGTCCCTCTCTGGCTCTCTTGTAGGCCCTTCAGATATCGAAAAGTTGCTATGAGGTCTCCACGCAGTCTTCTCTTCCCTAGGCTGAACAGCCCCAACTTCCTCAGCCTGTCTTTGCAAGGAAGATGCTCCAGTCCTCTTACCAACTTCATGGCCTGCCTCTGGACTTGCTCCAATAATTCTACGTCCTTCTTGAGTTGAGGGCACCAGAATTGCATGCAGTAAATAAGGGAAAATCAACTTGGAATCATAGAATCAACAAGGTTGGAGGAGGCCTCTAAGATCATTGAGTCCAACCATTAGCCTTCCACTCTGCTACAATCCCTAAACCCTAAACCATATCCTCCAGACCCAGACGACTCCTAAACACTTCCAGGGATGGTGACTCCATTACCTCCCCAGGCAACCTATTCCAGTGCATGACCACCGTAACAGGGAAAAAAATTTCCTAACGTTTTATCTGAATTTCATCTGTGTCAGCTTATAGCTGCTCCCTCTAGTCCTCTCACTGCAGGCATGGCAGAAGAGACCATCTCCCACCTCTCTACAACACCCTTTCAGGTAGTTCTAGAGAGCCACGAGGTCACCCCTGAGTCACCTCTTCTCATTTGGATTATGTGATAGAGAAACAAATCTGAAAAAAATTCACAGGAATAAATATGTCCAAGAAAAACAGAAGTTGGAAATTAACACAGTTATTTTTATTCCAGGAAGAATTTTTAGCACTTTGATGGCAATGAAGAATTGTGCACATTCTGATAGAAATTATTGAATTTAAGGGATTTTTTCTTTAAGTTCTTTCCTCAGTTATGTTGTGCCTCAACAGGTAAATAACCTAAAGCACTATCACAAATAGTTATGACTTACACATAGGCAACACTTGAAAATCTGTCTTTACATTTATTTCTGATAGCTATGCAGAGAATACTCTCTATTTAGATATCCCTAGTAATGCTTGGAAAGGCAAGTAATTGCTCACCTTGCAGTAACTAGTTCTCTGGGATGCAGGATTTACCAAGATTCCACTCTCTTGTGCATCTGTATCCCAGGTATGAGAAATGTCATTATTTTCTAATAAACTAATAAGAGGCATGACAACTTTACTAGCTTCCCATTTTTACTCAGTAATAAAGACACCTCATTGTCAGGACTTCAAATTTGCCAAAGCAGACCACATGCTTGAGAAGCTTAGCAACAATAATATGAACAGCATTATTTCTATTTTAACATAGTAGAAACTTGGTGAAGGAGTGTCTTATTTGTGGAGGTGAATAAGAAGCCCATTTTAGTATCAACAGAGTTATCTATCAATCTTTTGTATCTAAGTATTATGCAGTAGCACAATGTGGCATCAAACTATAGATTTAACACAATTGCAGAGATTTTGTGACTTCAGTTCATATAAATTGTCATATATTCTAATATATTCTTCATTATTATAATGAGTTACGGCCACTTGCCATTTGAAATGGTGAACAGAGATGCTTACAGTGCGGACCTGATTTTAGCTCTTATTCAGTCACACTCTCTTAGTCACACATTGATCAGCTCTAGGCTGTTCTTCACCCAGGATATGAGAACATCTGCCTCCTCTGGCGGCAAATATATACAGGAGTAGTTGTGTCAAAGAAAAACATAAAAAAAGAAGTACCTCATTTATATTTTCCAAGGCAGAGTTCGTCAGGAGGTATCTTTTCTCTGCAAAGAGAGCCCATAGATAATCCAAACCACATTGCTGTTATCACTAGACTTAATAGCAGGCAGAGAACAAGACAAAAACTGTCAGTGGAGCCAGTCAATCAGATCATTTATATGAATGCACAGGGTAAAAATGTAGACTAGATAGAAGTATCTGCCCCACCACACTGTATTTGTGCTGAGAATGAAAATGGATGCTGAAACAAAATTATGTTCTGGGAGGACACTGATCTGAGAGCAGAAGGCAGAGCAAACAGAAATGTTTATCAGAGTGTCTTGGATCACCAGCAAGTCAAAATAGGATTTTATCAGTTTTGCTAGAGAAACATTTAGTCAGAAGTTTATAAGGTAATGTCTCTATTTTTGCTTTCAAATAAAAGAACAAAAGTTCAATCAATAGCACAAACCATTCACAAACAACTATGTTTGAAAAGAAACTCTTCTCAGGCTGACCTTGCTAAAGCTTGATTTTGGGAAGCTAAGAACAACTGCTAATGAACCTACCCAGAATATGAGCAAGCACAATACTCTAGTAAGTAATGAACAGAGTGTATCTAATATTTTAAAGCACCTTAATAAAATAAAATAAAAT
>NW_008681906.1:39281-39915 GCF_000695815.1 Acanthisitta chloris
ATGAGGTAAGATATCTTACTAATACTTATACTTACTTGCTTGCCTCTGCAAAAAATATAAAGATACAGTTTAGACAGTCCAGTTATTGTGATAACAGCTCTCACAGATAGTTAAGAAAAGAAAGCAAGCTGACATGAATAAGGAAAATATGAATAATCTTTAAAGCTTAAAAAAAACCCTAAAAGCAGAAATATGATACTATAGTGAGACTTGTTGGGCTCTTCTGTTAAACAGTGGAGAAAAACTCCATGATCGGAGAAATTATACATGTAAACTTTATCTATATTCAACACTGAAGTTAAAAGCTGAAGTCAAGACTGTACTGCTTCCCTCACACCTACATCGAACCCAAATACCTTGCAAGATATCTAAAAAGAAATTAAATATAGCATTGATGTATCTACCTTAATTTGGAAGCTGCAAGTAATTGAATTGTGTGGAGGTTAATAAAAGCACAATATGAATCCATTGAAATAAGACAAAGCTGTGAGTCTGATGAACCCTTTTTTTTTAAACATGCACACCTTTGAGATGCAATGTGTACAGGGCAGAGTGAGACTGACAGTTCTGATCAAACATAACATTAGCAGTCTTCAAACATTGTAATTTAGTTATTACTCACCAGGTCTGTATA
>NW_008681906.1:39937-53825 GCF_000695815.1 Acanthisitta chloris
CATATCACTATTAAACAGAAAGATTGAAGTTATTTCAATGTAAGAAAAGAAATTAAAGAAATGGAAGTTGATTACTTTCTATGTAGAATATGTTTTATTAATGCATTCTTAAAAGCTAACTTATATTTACTCATTTAAATTTTTTAAAAAAGTGTAGAATGGACTATCATACAGCCCAGAAATGCCAAAGTCAAGTTTTCCCATGCAATTATAGCTGCTCCCTTGTGCTTACATATTATGACCATGTAATTGCTTGATCATTTACTAATTTTCAAATGATACATTATCATATCTTGCAATAACTTTCACAGCCCTTATGGGACACATTTTGGAAGGCATGGTATTCCTGGGGCCTTCCCTAATTCACTGGGTATCTTGGTAAATAAATGTTATTCATGGGTTTTCACATACATACTTGTACATTTATAAAAAGATTTCTGAAGAATGTGTATTTTTATCACAAAAATCATATGCAGCTGTGAAAGTAAAGACAAATTTGTCACATTACAGAAGTGTGCAAATAGCTTCAGTGAGGCTCAGTCTTCATTACCAGCCTAGCACTGCCTTTTTCTCTCTCTCACTGTCCTCCTTATTGCAGTCCTAGGAAGAGTGACTAAAGATTGACAAATAATAACCAAATTCATTCAAGTACTTCAGTTGGGGATGTATCTGCTGAAGAAGTTTTAAAAACTTCTTCCTATAAAACACCTGGTTTGTGGACAAATATAAACCACCCTAAAATTGTGGGGGGTTTTCCCTTCACCTCTATGCTGGAGAAATTTACAAAAGAATGACTTAGCTTTCACACAGTGAATGTATCATGGCCAGCAGCCAAAAAAACAATATTAGAAGTTGCCTGCCAGGCAGGTAATCTACTGTGCGTGGGAGAGAAACAGGGTTGTGCTGAGCTTCATATTTAACCAACTCCTAGGGACTGAGACTGACCAGGAGTGCCACAAATAGTATAAAAACAGGAACACTGCAGTCAGTGAACCAATTCACCTCAAGAGGAAAAAACAAAGGAGCTTGCAGTTTCTGAGGGTTCACAGGACTGCAAGAGTCAGCACAATAATGATGTTGGCATTCCACAACGTGTGCTCCTCCAGCCAGACTGCTCTTGGTGCAGAAGTTTTGACAGAGATGAAGATCCTGGAAGTGGTCTTAATCATCCATGTCTCAGGCTGCAGGGAATGCCTGTTACTTCTCTCCAAGACACCTTTGCAAGTGATGGAATCCTCATCTGTATGAGGTGTGCTCTGCTCGAATCATTGAGCCACCAGATGAAGGTGCCAAGACTGCATAGTGTTGGAGGGAGTGAATGGGAAGAAACGTTCTTCATGAAGATTTATTAGAGGTCAGACAGAAGCTACATTTGAGTGGGTGGTGGCTGGAAACACTTGTGATTTCCACAAACAGACAAAAAAGCTCTTGCTGTTACTGCAAATATGGAAGAGGACACTTGAAACAGGTGAAAAACATCACACCACTCAACTGATCCATATGTTGGAAAGGTAACATAAGAGGCACTAAGAGGCTACAGTGGTTAGAGACTGCTTTCTGCAGGTAATAGTGGCACCAAACACCTGATCAGGTTTGCCACATTTGGAGGTTTGTTTCCAGGGACTTGGATCTAAAATGTTGCAAAAAGATTGACAGTGCTTGCCCAGCCCTCAGACCATTATCTCTATCATCCTTGTGATTGTTAAGGGAGACTCTAGGGCTCCATGATCTTGGTGGATGGGCACAGGAGCCCAAATAGACTATGGTAGGTGTGTAAATATTGCTGTGGCTCAGCAGTTGGCTGAGCAGCTCATTTTGTAGCAGTGTTTTGACTTTTATGACCATGGCACTCTCTTCGAGGAATGAAGACAACGACAGGGAGGTAGCATCTGTCAGTCCAAGCGTAGGATTTTTGTCAACAGCTTCAACTCATGAGAAGGACTTTAGACTATACTCAGAGGATAAAGCCCAAAGCTTGAAGAGAAAGCAAAGAAAGGAGGATAGAGAGGAAGGGCATGGTGAACAGTATAATGGGGCAGGTTCACTCTTAACAGCACAACTGCAGATCCAGTGGGATGGGAAACTTCTCAGCTTCTCAACACAAAACTGCAAATGAACAAAGACAGTTGCAGAGCAGTGATCACAGACTTATGACCTCACTAGAATCATAGAGGTATAGTGAGATAGTTCACATGGCTGGAGTACTGCAATGGCTGGATACAGACTAGGAATCACAGGCTGTGAGACAAGGAGAAGAGGCTCTCTACTACAGAGAGGAAAGGCTTGAATGCACAGAGCATGGTTACAGGCAAATCAAAGGTGGTGTAACAGGATCATAGGGAAAGTTAACTTGGGAAGCTTTAATATGCATCTATTATAGACTGCTTCAACAAGAATAAGATGTGAACAAAATTTTCACTGAACAACAGAAAGAAGCCTCATGATTGCAGGTCTAGGTCCTCAAGGGGGACACTTTAATCTTTCTACTGTCTGCTGGAAGGGTAGCAGAGTGACATGTAAGCAGTCCAAGAGTTTTCTGGAATTCACCTTGGACAGTCTTTTGGCACAGGGGATATATGAGATTAGCCACAAAAGGCAACCTGCTGAGTCTTCTACTAACACTGACTGGTGACATAAATATCAATGGGAACTTTGGCTGCAGTGACCATGTGATAATGGGAATTCAAGATCCTGAGAGAATCAATGAAGGCAAGTATCAGAATAAAGACCTTTGATCTCAGAGCAGATTTTGGCTTGTTCAGGGATTTGCTTGGCGGAATGTCATCAGAGGCTGCCCTGAAGAAGAAAGGAAACCAGCAAAGCTGATTGATCTTAAAAGACATCTTCCTTAAAATGCAAGAATGGCTCCATCCTGGTGTACTAGAACATAAGCAGATATAGTAGAAGGTCAGTCTGAGATAATGGGGAAGTCCTGATTGATCTCTAATGCAAAATAGCAAGTGCACAGAAGGTGGAAGTAAGGACAAGCCCTCTGGAGCAAGGATGGGCTATACAGGAGGATTACAGAGTCACTGCTCAAATGTGCAGGGAAAGAATTGGGAAAGCAAAAGCTCAGTTGGGATTCAAATTGGCAAGAACCTGAAGGGCGACAAGAGCTTTTATAAGTAAAAGGAAGAGTAAGAAACATGTGAACCTGTTGCAGAGTAAGTTGAAAAAGGATATAGAAAATACTGAAGTATTCAGTGCTTTCATTGTTTCAGTCTTTACTGGCAAGGGCTGCTCCCAGTCCCTAGTCCCTCCCAGGTCTCTGAGCCCAGTGACAGATTCTGTGGGAGTCAAGTACTACACATGCTAGAGGAAGAGTGAGCAGATGATAAGTTAAGCAAGCTGGGCATACACATGCATCCAGTACTGCTGAGGGAGCTGGCCACTGTCATGACAGGGTTGCTCAATATCACATTTGAATGGTCTTTGTGATCAGGGAAAATTACTGATGACTGGAAAAATGCAAATGTCATAATCATCTTCAGGAAAGTTGACAAAAAGGACTGTAGGAATAACATGTCAGTCAGCCTTACACCAGTCCCCAAGAAAATTGTAGAGCAAGTCCTCCTGGAAATAACTGCTGGCACATGAAGGAGATGACCATGTTTAGGAACAGTCAGTGTGGGTTTTCAAAGCAAGACATGCCTGATTAATCTGTCTGACTTCTGCGGATAAGGGGAGAAGAGTGAATGTTATTTATCTCAGTTTTAGCAAAGCTTTTGACATAATCTCCCATAGTATCTTTGCAGAGGAAACAGAGGTACTGGATGGGGCGACTACAAAGTGCATGCAGAGCTGGCAGTGGTCAGAACCTCAAAGTCCACCTGGCGACTGATTAATAGTGGCAATCCTCAAGGGTGGGTGGATACATGGGCTGATTGTAAGGAAGCAGTGAAAGCCCACTGCCCTGCAAGAGACGGGAAGCCAGGAACCTAGTACGACATCACAGGGAGCAGGGCAGGAGCCTGGGCAATAAAGAACCCAGTCCACCAGTACCTAAAGGAGGCAAATGAGGTCCGGCTGTAGTATTCAGGGTCAGACAGTGCAGTGATCACAAGGCAAGTTTGTAGTGGTGAGCAACAGCTAAGGTCAAACCAGGAAAATAGCACACAGGTCAGGGTCCAAGTCTGGATCAGCAGGACCCAGGATCAAGCATGGGTATGGCTGCAATGCAATGGGATCTGTAGCTCAGATGGTGGACAAAGAGTTGAGCTGCAGCTCAAAGCAGCTCTCAAGAGAAAAGAGTCAGCCTTTTGCTTAGGCCTTGTTGCAGAGCTGTCTGGGACCACGCTGTCCAAGGACACCAAAGGAACGGGAACGGCTCACCACCACACTATCCCTAAGTTGACCCTGAGTCCCGAGACCTGGACCTCCAGGAGGAAGGATGTTCTCAGGACCCTCACACTGATACTACCTATGTCTTTATTAAAGACCAGAATGACAGGATGGAGCTCACTCTCAGTTTTGTGAATGATATTGCCAAGAGGAACAGCTGACAAGGTGGAGGGCTGGGCTTTCATTTGGAGGGACCTCAAGAGGGTGGGAAATTTGCTGGCAGGTACCAGCAGCAGAGGCTGACTGCTCTGCAAGGGAAAACTAACTAGCAGCAAGGCAGGTAAGGGCAGACCTCACAAACAAGGATCCAGAATGTTGAGTCATTAAACCTGGATCAGGATCAGGGTCATGTCTTGACATAGTGAACAGGTACAGCTCCAATCCGGTGACCAGCTCAAAGGTCTGCACTGACAAGACAGGTCCAGTGCCATGTTACATAGGCTCAAAGACAAGCCAGAGGGTCTGAGCCAGGGTCAGGATCGAGAAGGTACAGGATCAGGCACAGATGTAGATGCTACACAGCAGCAATGTAGCACAGGCAGGGCCCAGTAGTACAGCCTCTGCTTAAAAGGAGTTCCCAAGGGAATGGAGGAGCATGTCCTTCCTTCTGTCTTGCTTTGCAACAGCTCTTACAAGTGAAGGAGCGGACCCTGGACTAAGCCAGCTACACTCAGCCAACCAAATTACTAGAAGAGGGGAAAGTGCTCAGGAACCTGGCAGCATCTAATGAAATTCAGCAAAGGCAAATGCAAAATTCTGCATGTGGGATAGAACATTTAACAGCACAGGCTGATTATCTAGAATGCAGTTCTGTAGAAAAGGACCTAAGGTTACCTAAAGTACTAGAAGATAAGCATGAATAAGCAGTGCACTTCTGCAGCAATGCAAGCTTAAACACAAACCTTGTTGCATTAGTAAGAATATAACCAGTAGGTTAGTTGAAATGCTTATTCTCCTCTAGCTGACACTTCCAAGACTGCATGTGGAGAATTGTGTCAAGTTTGGGAGTCTGCAGTATAAGAAAGACACTGAAAAACTGGCAGAGTCCATTAGAGGCCAACAAGGTGGCTAGACAATGAGAGCACATACAAATAGAGTCTGAGAGCAGTGAGCTTGTTCATTTATAATAAGAGGCTGGGTGACAGCTAATTGCTGTCTTCAACCATGCAGTAGGTAGAGTAGATGGAGCCAGGCTTGTTCAATAAACATAGTGAAAATATGAGAGGCAATGAACAAAAGTTGCAGGAGGGCAAATTCCTGAGAAGTACAAGGAGAAAAAGTCACCATGAATATGGCCAAATATTGGAAGAAGATTCCCACAGACGTTGCAAAATCTTCAGCTCTGAAGATATACAAAACTTGACTGGACATGTGTTTGAGGATTGGAGGGGTCAGAGAAGGGACAGCAAGACCAGGTCAACTTCCAAGGACCCTGACAGCCTAAATTACTCTATGTCATGCATCTTATTGTCAGCTCAGCTTTTAGGAATGCCTTAAAATGTATTTTGAAAACAGGACATGGAAATATAGTCTGTATGTAACGTTTATTAAAAGATTGTAATAAACCTGTGTATAGTGCTCACTGTAATGAAGAATAGGCATCAATGGCTCACTGTTCACATGGAAAATGGTGCCACGTGTGCTTCTGCAGGAATGGCCAAGGCTTGATACTATATAATAATGTCATTAATGATCTGAGTGATGGAACACAGTGTGTGCTTATTAAATCTGCAAACAACACTAGGCTGGAAGCAACTGTGTGTACATTGGAGGACAAGATTAGAATTCAAAATGATCCCGACAAACTAAGAATGGTCTGAGAAAAACAGGATGCTATTGACCAGATACAAGTGTGAGGCATTACTTTCAGTAGGCATGCTAAATTGCACAAATACGGGATGCAGCTTATCCAGCTTGTTTGTACTCCTGCAGAACATGATCCAGGGGCAACAGAGGATCACAAGCTGAGTAAGAGTCAATGATGTCATGTTGCAGCAATAAAAGCAAACAACACTAACAGTTTTGTCTTTAAAAGGTGCAGCCTGCGAGACAAGTAAAGTAATCTTTCTGCTGTACACAGTACTGTAAGGTCTCAGCTATACTAGCCAGCCCAGCTCTAAGTGATATCTCAGGAATGATGATGAACAATTAACTCAAGTTCAGGACTTTAAACCCTATTGGGATTCCGGGCAATTTTTACTTACTTTCTTGGGGCAACTAAGAACATCCTTTTCCATACTGCATGCCACATCTCTTCTTTTACAGCCATAGACTGAAATCATTAAGTCAATATCAGTCTATAAAATATCCAGAAAGACAATTCTAAAGCAATGAAAAATAAATAATGCTTGGAAATTGGGTGAGAAGCATTTCATAACTCTTTCTTTTCTAAGTGATAGATGGCATTCTTTTTTGTTTTGTTTTGGGGTTCTTTTGGGGTTTTTTTGGCAGTGATGTCAGAAAACAAAGAAAACTATCCTGAATAACACCTTTGCATTTCAGTGCAAGCAAACAAGCAACTAAATAAATCCCTTTGGATAAATCCTGCATACATTTTCACTCACGAAACTTCTCTGAAGTCAGTTGTTTTGCAGGACCATAATGACCATGTTTACTGGTTGTTTTTTGTGGGTTTTTTTAACTACTTCTGATGTTACAGATATAATAGCTAAATATATAATATAGGAATATAATCATAGAATAATTGAATCATAGAACATGATCATGTCCAACAATCATCTGGTCTGATGTTTTGTGGAAAAGAAAGTCTAGATGAGATTAGCACCCCGCTCAATTGTATCTTAAAACCTTCTAGTGATAGGGATTCTACCACATCCCTGGGGAAGTTCTTTCGAATAATGATTGTTCTCGGTGTAAAAAATTTCTTTCTTATGCCAGCTTTCACAGCACAACTTGTACCCACTACCCTTGGCTTCCCCATGTGGCTCCTTGTGAAGGGAGTCTCTGTCCTCTTTGTAGATGTCATGTAACTACAGGAACACTGGAATGAGGTCCTCCTGAGCCTTCTCTTCTTCACAGAGAAAAGATATAACTCCTTCAGCCTTTCCTTTTAGGACATGTTCTCCAGCCTTTTGATCATCTTCACAACACTTTTTGGACCCTCTCCAGTCTGTCCACATCTTTATTGAATTTTGGGGACCAGAACTGGACACAGTACTCCTGCCACATCTTTAACAAGTGCTGAGTAGAGTGAGAAATCATATCAAATAATACTCATAGTTACTGTGGATTCCTTCTTATAATATCAATGATTACTTCAATAAACTGCTAAGTGTACCCTGACAGTAAAATTGGGCCATCAAATACATATCCTTTGTTGAGACAAACTAGCCTATCAGTTTTAAATCTTCCATTGATTTCTGCTGTCTTGTGCATTATAAACACCAAGTCCTTAAAGGTATAAATTAAAGGTATTTGTTTGGGAAAATGCTTCTAATGAGATATAAGAGCTTGCAAACCTTTTTGTCTCTTATTGTTGGTCATATAAAGACAAAGTGTGTGACCAGCATCCTTTCTGTCTAAGCATTTAGTTGGTTCCAAGTAGCAGAAGCATATAAAACAAACATAATTTGCTGATGAATTAGGTGCTTTTCTTCAACAAATATATATGTATCATAGCAACAATTAGTTCATTGCATTATAGCAGTGTTTCCACCCAAATTTAATTCTTGTCATAAGGTATTGTCTAGAAACACATGGAAAGAAAAATGTCAGAAGCAACAATAATTTACTCATCGAACTTAAAACAATGTTTGCTTGTTGTATCATTTTTAAGACATGGACTAATTTTGTAAGAGATGTGTTTTTAACACTAATTAGAGTTTGGAATTTATAAGAAACAAGAATTCGTGCTAAAAAACACACAAGGAAATCTAGTTGTTAAAAGCATCTTGGACTAACAAGCTTGGAATGATTTCTCTGTGATTTGACCACACTCTGACGAACATCGAAGGATAATTCTTAAAGCTAGCTGGCAGCTTGGCATGCTGCATGAAAATAGAATGCTTAACAAAGAGTAGGGAATATAGGGGGAGGAGAGACTAACTGTTATAAAGAAAATAGATCTTTATGAGCCCTCACGCTACCATATTCCCAACAATATAGATTGAAGCATCTACAGATCAAGAAGATGAGATATCAATAACAATGAAATGAAAAATCACTTGTGGAGAGAACCAACAAAGAGGCCAATATTATTAACTGACCTTTGTAATAATGGATATAAGAATAATTTCAATACTAAATCTAATTGTATTAATTTCAGTACTAAAAAGGCTGTTGTGGCTAAGTCTGCAAAATCTAAAAACTATGAGAATAAAATATCTAAATGGATTAAGCAGCTCAAACTCATGGTTTTAAAGCAAGATTTGTGAAACAGTCATGGAATAAACCCTTTCAAAACCAAGAACGTAACCTATGCATTACCATAACAAATTGTGCTGTATGTTTTCTGAAATAACATGAATGCTGCTATTTACATTGATGCATCTTTTGCTAGGAATATACCCTAATAAACGCAATTAAGAAAATTAAAAACTCAATCAAACAAAAAAGATATATTAAATACATATTTTCATTTAAAAGTGAAAGTTCTAATTTATGTGTATCTGGTTACTTTTTAAGTAGTTCTCAGATTATTACCTCTTTTTACTCTGAAGTCTTACATTTAATGAATTCTTCTCAATAGAATTTACAACCGCAAGAACTAAAATAATGTCTTTTATTTTTACTGCTCTGAGTGCAAAAATCAGAGATAAATTTAATTTTGAATAATATATATAAACAATATTTTTTTATTGCAACTGCATTATTTGGATAACCTATTTCAGTAAAAATCAAAATAACTTAGGGAAATCATACAGGCTTCATCTGCTTCACTGTGATTGCAATGTTGATAATCTCACTTGGAAAGTTTGTTACAGTGTTTCTGAAACTGCACAGGGTATAACAAAATTTGCCTTTGGAATACATACAAGGCTTTTTAACAAAAAAAATCTGTTCTCTTTCAAGACTAAAGGAAGTAACTATAGGAAAATCATGTAGAAATTATTTACAGTTGGAGAAGCAAAAAAATTCTAACCAGTTTTTTTTTACTTCTGCTTTAATTCACCCTGTCATGTGAAAGTTTAAAAACTGAAACACCCCCAAGCTGTGTGGTGTGGTCAACGTGCTGGAGAAAAGGAAAGGCATCCAGATGCATCTTGACAGGCTTTAGAGATGGACCTGTGCCTACTACATGAAGTTCAACAAGGCCAAGTGCAAGGTCCTGGACCTGGTTTGGGGCAATCCCAAGAACAAATACAGACTGGGGAGATAATGGATTGAGAGATGTCCTGAGGAGGACTTGGGGGTGCTGGTGGATGAGCACAAGATGTACATGAGCCAGCAATGTATGCTTACAGCCCAGAAAGCCAACAGCAGCCTGGGCTGCATCAGAAGTAGCATGGCCAGCATGTCATGGGAGGTGATTCTGCTGCTCTACGTCACTCTCATGTGACCCACCCTGGAATATTGTGTCCAGGTCTGGGACACCCAGCATAAGAAGGACATGGACCTGTTGGAGCAAGACCAGAGGAGGGTCACGATGATGAACAGAGGGTTGGAACAGCTCTCCTATGACAACAGGTTGACAGAGTTGGAGTCATTCAGCCTGGAGAAGAGAAAGCTCCAGGGAGACCTTGTCACCCCACCTACAGGAAAACCAGAGAGGGTGTGTTTACAAGGGTGTGCAGTGACAGAACGAGGGGGAAAGGCTGTAGCCTGAAAGCGGGCAGGCTTAGATTAGATATTAGGAAGAAAATGTTTACTGTGAGGGTGGTGAGCCACTGTCACAGGTTGCCCAGAGAAGCTGTGGATGCCCCATCCCTGGAAGTGTTCAAGGCCAAGTTGGGTGCAGCTTTGAGCAACCTGGTCTACTAGAAGGTGTTCCTGTCCATGGCAGGGGCTTGAAATTATATGATCTTTAACATCCCTTTCAACCAAAACATTCTATGATTCTATTTGGTGCAACACATACATACAGCAGGGTAAGTTTTGATGCTGTAATGGCATTTCAATTTGTATTTCCTAGGTGGGTTTTTTTTTTTGGTTTTTTTTTTTTACCTTACAAGAGACCCTGGTTTTCAAGAGAAAGGGGCTAATAGCACTTCCTGAGCCTGGCGCAGGAACAAATCACATTATCCTTACTCATGAGAATAATCTAATTAAACACAACAGGAGTCCTCATACGGACATGGTAAAGCAAGCAGTATTTCGATGCCACAGTGGAAGACAAATGAAAATTCTCTGCTTATTTCAAACATGATTCAGTCCTGATCTACATCATTTCACTATTAAAAAAAATTTTTTTTTCTGAGATTCAGTGTAAATTTATGCCTGTACAGAGCAGTCCATATTCACTAATTTTTTTCTGAGATTCAGTGTAAATTTGTGCCTGTACAGAGCAGTCCATATTCACTGAAATAGTTCCATGTTTTGTAGCCAAGAGTCTGTCTTCTAAAGCATGTTTTTCCAAGCGTTCTCAGTTGAATGACTACATAATCTTTTTACCCCCCAAAAATGAAGTAGCATTGCTAGAGTTTATTTTAGACCTGAAATAAAAATAGAGCCAAAACTTTAAGCAATTATTTGTTAGCTTTATTTTCTTCCACATCTGCTTGTTTGCTGCAAGCATAGGAACACAGATACAGGTCTTTTTGTTTGTTTTAAATTATATTTGAGACCACCTGGCATTTATGGAGAATGGATGCTAAGAAAAATTTAAGCATATCACAGAAGAAAAACCCTCCCATCAATTATTACAGTTGAGGGAAAGGTATACTCTGGGAGAAAAGGTGTTGCTTTCTCTCATTTCAGTGGGGAACAAGTGTTGTGAATGCTACAGAAAGAGACAAGATCAGATCCTGTCAACAGTCCTGTCTTTGTCAAGGATAAAGAAGTGCATAGGATCTTCCCACACATGCTGCCTCCTGCCACACCTAGCCTGGGCCTGTACCAATGACTGATCTTGCAAGCTGACCTGAAAATGGCTTATAATAAGGCAAATATTGTGATGTGCTAATAGAGAACACCTTGCTGGACTGAGACCCAACCAGCAACCTCATGAATGAAATTGTCACTGAGAAATTGACAGTCTTTGCAATGAATTTGTCAATATCAAGGAGATGAAACAAACATTATTTTTAAAGGTAAGAAATTAATCATGTTCTGTAGCATTTCTTGTGTACGTTACTTGTATTTTACTTTTCAGTTTGATGAGGCATTAGAATGAAAGTAAATGAGCACCAGAGCTGCAATTACTACATGGCTGAGATTAGTGTTTCAAATTTGTTGTTCTTTCAGAATGCCAGTGCTACAATAATGTTCACATGAGTTGATGAATGGCTCACCTCAATGAAAGTTTGCTTATCAAAAACAAACACCGTTGATTAGAGAAGACAGCTACTTTTTAACAACATTCCAGCTTATAAAAATAAAGAGAACATGATTTTGTAAGAATTTATTTAAGAGCTAAAGAAAGTCTCTTCTATTCAAAGTAATGCTGGGAATTCATTCACCTTCTTTTAATGTCTGTTGGGATATTTTTCCCCATACTACATATAGTGCATTATGTGATTAATAAAATGTTAACCAGTTCAAGTCCTAAACTGGAAATTATATAATAAAGGATGTCACTAATATAACTTCTAAAGAAACTCATCACTGCAACCTTATCAGAATTCAGTGTAGAGGAATGCATTGATAGTTGTATGTGGAACAGCTGTAGTCAAGCATTGCCACAGCATTTGGGTAATGGGCAAATGATGGAGTCTTCTATGAATAGCAGCATGAAGTATGTAATGGATAACAAAAAATAACAAACCATATTTTGTTACCACTCTTTTCTCGAGAGAGGAAGTTTATTTGGTTATGTGCTGTTGGTTCATCTGTTCCACCACAAATATGAACAAGCCATAGACAAATTTAAGCAAATTTAACAATGGATCTCAAAGTTTCAAAGTTATTTTTGGATTTGTAAGAGTCAGTAAGTCAATAGGGATCCAAATTAATATAACTACCAATAGAAAAGCAATTAGCTTCCTACTCATTTAACAGGCAGTAGTCAAGTGATGAATCAGAACAAGAAAACCGGTCAACCTACCAACCGTGAAGCTTCCAGCCAACCATGCTATTTGTAGCAACATGTCTCACCATATAGATGTGGATATGGGAATAATACAGAAAAGAACTGCTGGGTGTTAACTTCTAAAGGTGTTACAATTTTTAGGGACTGCTACAGAGTTCCAGGCTTAGGTTTCAGTTTTGCAAAGGAAGTCATGTATGTATTTGTATTCTTAACAGCAAATCAGTGAATATGTATTCAGTCTCCCTAGTTCTGCTATGGAACAGGTGAGAATGGAACCTTTGGCACCTCCATAAGTATACAAAATTAAATCATACCTTTATTCTGACCCATACATGATTGCTTGTGGCAAATTGTAAAAGAATTTTCTTCCAAGAAAACTCTGAGCTTTCTTACCTCCCATAACTGACCTTTTGGGGGTTTTCCCCATCTTTCGCAGCTTCTTCAAATACTGTTGGTCCTGTGATTTCACACCTAACTACTGTTTTAGTCATGTCTATACACCTGGGCTATGCATACTGACAAGACTTATGGACCTTGACAACAAGTAAATGTAACATACTCTATCCACAAGTATGCAGAGCAAATGCATCTTAGTACAGAGCCAAGATCTTCTCTCTCTTCTCTTTGTGGAGTTTAGAGCAGCTGCTGTAATCCTGGAGGATGTACCGATCCAGTTTTGCTGATTCATTGTGTTTATGCAGTTTATTATCTAAAGCTAGATATAAGGAAGACCAACAACCCAGGTAAATTCCCAAATTCGGTGTTACAGAAGAGTCAGGATGAATGGTATTCTGATGCCAGGGGAGAAGATTAGTCTTAAAATTCAACATTGTGATAACTGTCACTGTAAAGCCAGAACATGTTTTTGAACAGGTATGGATTATCTCCAGCACATGTAGAGCAAATACACACAACTTTATTCAAACAACTATTTGGTTAATTTCACCCTTCTCAAAACATCAGAGGTACTTGTGCTTCTCTGGCACTGGAGAGCCTTGAAAAAATGCTCATTGTCATAAGCATCACTGAAGCCAAAGGACTTGGTCAAACTGCTGTTGATTGGACACCCCTGTATGTAGCAACACCACTAAGCAAGATGAGTGCAAGTATTAACAGGAGCTCTGGAAATAGATCCCTTTCCTCGAACAAACAGTGCATGAGCACTCAGACCCCAGGGCTTTCCCTGTGTCTCCCCACACCCAAGGGAACTCCAGCTCAGGAGCAAGGCACAACCCCTGACACCCTCACTACGGCCTGACCACTCTCTAAGCTCGTGGTCGTTAAGAAAGACCACCCAAAAGGCCCTACCCGAACACTCTGCGCACACAACACGTTGGGGCCGGTGCGGGAAAGGCAGGGCAGAGCCCACGGCGGCTGGACGGCGCGGGAGCCGCCCGCGGG
>NW_008681907.1:0-826 GCF_000695815.1 Acanthisitta chloris
CTGTGGCTGGCACCCACGTGCTGGGGGTCACAGTCATGGGCCACTGGAGCCCCAGGGCCATGTTGGTGGTGCCTGCTCCCACAGGAAATCCTGCTGCAGCCATGCACACACAGCACAACAGATGCCAAAGGCAGATTGGGATGGAGAGGCAGGTCTTCCCCTGTCAGAGACCATGTGGGATATAGAGTTTTGATTCAGCCAGTTTATTTTGTAGGGCTGACTTCGGTGTGTGAGACCTGTGCAGTTCAATAACAGCTATTGTCTCTGTGATTTATGCCTTTCTTTCTGTGATTTGTGTTTTTCCTTCTCAGATGTTGGTGTGGAGGCAAAGACAAACGAATGGTAACCCAGAAAATTTGTGATATTGTTTCTGTTATACTTACAGGTGATATTGTTAATAGAACTTGTCTTATATGGGGCAAGGTCTGTGTTGTCAACATGAAAGGTTTTCTACCAAAATGGTGGATAACAGAACTCTGAGGGGGAAACGTGGTGTGGACTAGGAGGGAGGAAGAATGTGAGGTCCCAGTACCCTGCCAGTGGGGAATCAACATGAGGGATCATATGATTTGGATAGTTTATAGAAGGTTTGGAGGTGGCATGTGCTCCTTCCTGAGGGGCACCCAACTCAGCTGACTCAAGTTATGAATAAAACAAGGTTCTTTTTCTTCAATGATTTGGTCTTCTTTTAAAATACATTTGTGAGTGGCTGTTTCTCAGAACCAGAGGAAAGATTGTCTGCCTCTAAACAACCAGGTTGGAAAGCCATGGGGGAACTGTGAGAGCTTCACCCAGGTGGGGCAGTGGATGCTCCCCTACTCCACCC
>NW_008681908.1:0-311 GCF_000695815.1 Acanthisitta chloris
TGTTCTTCAACGAGGACGAGATCCGCTTCGCCCGCATCTGGATCCTCATCTGGTCTGTCTTGTGCTGCGCCTCCACCTTCTTCACCGTCACCACCTACCTGGTGGACATGCAGCGCTTCCGCTACCCCGAGCGCCCCATCATCTTCCTCTCGGGGTGCTACACCATGGTGTCGGTGGCCTACATTGCCGGCTTCGTGCTGGAGGAGAGGGTGGTCTGCAACGAGCGCTTCCAGGAGGACGGCTACCGCACCGTGGTGCAGGGCACCAAGAAGGAAGGCTGCACCATCCTCTTCATGATGCTCTACTTCTTC
>NW_008681908.1:330-2282 GCF_000695815.1 Acanthisitta chloris
TCCTGTCGCTCACCTGGTTCCTGGCCGCCGGCATGAAGTGGGGCCACGAGGCCATCGAGGCCAACTCGCAGTACTTCCACCTGGCCGCCTGGGCCGTGCCGGCCGTCAAGACCATCACCATCCTGGCCATGGGGCAGATCGACGGGGACCTGCTGAGCGGGGTCTGCTTCGTGGGCCTCAACAACATCGACCCTCTCCGGGGCTTCGTGCTGGCCCCGCTCTTCGTCTACCTCTTCATCGGCACCTCCTTCCTCCTGGCCGGCTTCGTGTCCCTGTTCCGCATCCGCACCATCATGAAGCACGGCGGGACCAAGACGGAGAAGCTGGAGCGGCTGATGGTTCGCATCGGGGTGTTCAGTGTGCTCTACACCGTCCCTGCCACCATCGTCATCGCCTGCTATTTCTACGAGCAGGCGTTCCGCGAGCACTGGGAGCGCAGCTGGATCAGCCAGAACTGCAAGAGCTTGGCCATCCCCTGCCCCCTGCACTTCACCCCCCGCATGACCCCCGACTTCACTGTCTACATGATCAAGTATCTCATGACTCTGATCGTGGGCATCACCTCGGGCTTCTGGATCTGGTCCGGGAAAACCCTGAACTCCTGGAGGAAGTTTTACACCAGGCTCACCAACAGCAAGCAGGGCGAGACCACCGTCTGAGACCCCTGCCTGCCGGTAGACCTGTTAACGTCGGGGGGGTCTCTTTCTCTTTGGTTGTTGTTTTGTAATTAAACCTGTAAATAGCATTTGTAAATTAATGACACGTTTGTATTTAAAGCGTGGGAAGGAGGCGGAGAAAATAGGAGGGGGGATAGGAGGGAAAGGAGGGGGGAAAAGGGAGGAAAGAGGGGGAAAGGAAAAAGGAGAATGAAAGGAGGGAGGGGGAAAAGAGAAAAGGGAGAGGAGAAAGAGGAAGGGAAGAAAGGGGAAAGGAAAAAGGAGAATAAAAGGAGGGAGGGGGAAAAGAGAACAGGGAGAGGAGAAAGAGGAAGGGAAGAAAAAAGGAGGAGAAAATGAATGAAAAGTAAGCAGGAAAGGGATAAAAAAGTAGAAAAGGGGGAAAAAAGGGAAAGATGAGGGGAATTGAAGGAAAGAGAGAAAAGAAAAAGGAGAAGGGAGAAGGGAGAAAGGGAGGAAAACAGGAGGAAAGGGAGGGAAAAGAGAAGAGGGAGAAAAAAACAGGAAAGGAGTTAGAAAAAAGAAGATAAAAAAGGAGAGAAAAAGGAGGGAAGAAAAAGGAGAAAAAAGGGAGAAAAAGGAATGGGGATAAAAGAGAAAAAGAGGACGAAAAATGAGAAAAAAAGAGGAGAAAAAGGAGCTAGGATGAAAGACAAAATGAGAGGAAAAGCAGAGAAAAAAGAGGAGAAGAGGGAGAAGCACTGCCGAGCCGGGGCGAGGGCCCTCAGCCCCTCTCCCCTCTTCCCACTCTGCCCTGGAAAACGGGGAGAAAGCTAAAATCCCAGTTAAAAGCCCATTTTTCCTGCTCTCCTTCTGAAACTCCTCGGGAAAGCAGATTTTTCTCCCCCTCCTGTGCCCCCTGGGCTGGGGCTGCCCCCGGGGGCTCCCCCTGGGCCCCCCCACTTGGCGATGGCTTCTCCTCCCAAATCCCTTTTGGAACAATCCTTTGCAAATACAAATGAGTCCAAGAAAACCCACCAAATTATTCCTGAGGGCTCTTTTTTTTTTTCCAAAAAAAAATTCAAGAGCTACATTTGGGGGGTCCCCACGTCCATCGCCCCGCGGGGAGAGCCGGCGCCTCCCTCCAGCCCGAACGAACACTTTGCCAAAGAAAAAGGAGTTTTGAACCCCCAAAATAAGGAATTTTCAGTCCGCGGGGTGGGGAGGCCTCTGCTGTGCCCCCCCGGAGGAAATAGCAGAGATTTTCTCTGGGATTAGGGGTTTGGCTGGGGTGGGCCCCAATCTCCAGAGAGCAGCGGGTCCTGCTCCACTGGG
>NW_008681909.1:0-8969 GCF_000695815.1 Acanthisitta chloris
TGTCCCAGTGAGCGGTGCCGGTACGGCCCGGCCGTGTTCGCCGGTGCCCGCGGCCGGGGCAGAGCGCGGCGCTCTCCTGGAGCGCTGCCTCGGTCTGATTAACTAGGGAAATTGCAAACCCCCTTGGCCAGAAATGAGAATAAATAAATAATGTGTAATTGGAACTTCAGAACGAGGGGAAAGATTAAAACTACTGATAACGCCTGTTTGTGAGTTGGTTCTTTTTTCTTTTTTTTTTTTCCCTAGAGTTTAAAGCTCTAGATCCACAGTTTTGCCCAAAACGCGTGCAAGGAATACTGTGCCATTATCTTTATGGAAATGCTGGAAAATTCTGCCGATGAATTCAGTTACTCTTTCTATTGTGATTTCTGAACAATGTAATTTGGAGAAGCTTAAATTTTTGTCAGAACAGTCCAAGAAAATTTTTTTCTTTCTAAACTATATAAGTCCAGAAAACTGTAGTAACTTCTTTGTTTTGGGGGAAAAAAGAAAGATTAAAATGTATTTGTTTAGTAATGACTGTTAAGTGTAAAAGCTCTTATCTGGGAAATAGATCTTGTTACTCTAAGAGCTGCTCATGTGGAAAACAGATTTTGTTACTGTTTTAGCACAGAAGACTTTCCGAATGATTCGAGGTGTACTTCAGCAAGGAAGAACAATATGAATTACGTAATTTGTCTCTTTGGTTTCCTAAAATGTTTGCCTAATTATTTATATATTGCTAACATTTTTAATTTATTTTGAATCTTTTTATTGACATCCAATTATTTCCCAGTAATATTTTAGGAAACAGAAGGGAAATTCTTGTGTGTTTTGGATACACTGCTTTTCCTTCCCCTCAGTTCAGATTCCTTTTTACAGGGAGATGCTTCTGTTGCTGTGGTTTGGGTTTTAGATGTTATTTTGTCAGAAATATTCAAGAGTATGGATGAGACTTTCTTGTCTTGAAAATGACCTGTGTTTCTGTGCACAGTGAACTCTTAAATGAGGTTGTTTTGCTGTCTTAAGGTTAATTATTATTAATATTATTATTTTTATGGCATTATGTTTACTTTTGTTGTTGAAGGAGAGTTTGATTGGGGTTTTTTGGGTTGGGTTTTTTTTTCCTTCCTGTTCATGCTTTCAGTCTTGGCAGTCTCTATGCAGCATCTCAGTATATTTGGATCATACAGTTTGTGTAGCTCCCAGACTTTTATATTGGATGTGCTTTAGCTTTTTTGTATCTAAAATCTGCCTTATAGAGATGATATTTACATGTGTTTCTCCATTGGGAAATGTGTTCAATCTTGTGTCTCTGAGCTCAGGCCAGGGCTGTTGAGGTCAACTGTAGTGTTTGTGTAAATGTTTTACTAACTTGCTGAACTCGGTTAACTTTCAACTTCTTGAAATTCATCCTGTGTAATTATATGAGCATGTGTCACTGCTTGTATTGAGCAATGATAAACTCAAAGTTGAATAAAGGAAATCGACTGATATTTTATGTGCCTCCACAGCCTTATAATTTGCCTGATACGTAGTCCACTCCTACTAGCTGAAAGTGAAGGTGGGAAGTGCAGGCTCAGTGTCTCTCGCTGCAGTGCTCCGAAGTGCTTTTCGTTGGGAATCTCTGGAGTGGAATAGCTGTTGCTTCTATCCTGCTTCAGGTGTGTGCCCAGTGTGTTCACAATTGATGCTAATTATTCCTGCTCATTTTGAAAGGCAGTGACTGAGCCTGCTGATGGGGATGTGTATGTTTTACCTCGCTGAACTGCTTGATAGCATTAATGAACTTGTGCTCATGTTACTGTTATTCTGTTTTCTCCTTTCCATTTGTTGTTCACTTTCTTCATCCTGTTGTATTCTGATAGCAGCTAGGATTTTAAGTTGTTTGAGAGGAACTGTCTTCTCTTCCATTCTTTCTTCTGACCCTCTCTTTCCAAATTCATTTTATTACCATTTCAGTTATGCTCTACTGACTTCTCTCTCGTCTCTGATTTCTTACTCTCCTCATCTATTTTCATGCTTCTTGTGGGCATTATTTTGCTAGTGCACTTGATTAAATGGACTTCACCACTCATTCAAGAGGCTCAATGTGGTTTTTCCATTCTTAATGAGGAAGAAGAGAAATAAAATTCCAGTGTGGTTGGTTGTGGGTTTGTTGTTTTGTTGGGGGTTTTGTGGTTATTAGAAGTATGAAGGTATAAGGGAAAAAAGGGGAAAAGTCAAAAAGGGAAAGTGAAATGGTGGTGGATGTCTGAGAAAGGATAGAGGAGAGGAGCTTAGTGAGGGAGTGTTTCCTGGGGGGCTGAGGTTCTCACAGATCTGGCAAGAAGAGTATGAGTTAATGGTGGCAGTTGCTCAGATATTTTCGGATCATCAGAGATTCTGAGGCTTATGTAAGTGTCACGTGGGTTGTTTGTAACAGGACTCTGGAGTTTGTTCTTAAGGCAGGTGCTTGGGTTGTATTTGTGATAGTTCAGTAAGCAAAATCCTTATTTTGCATGAAATTAACAACAGCTCTCTGACCAGCTGGAAGGTGGCACTCGCTAACGTGGCTCATGTTCTGCTAAAACAGTGCAGCTTCTTGGACTCTCAGTAGCCCTCCTTGATATGATGAAGCAAACGTGGGTAATGCTAGCTGCATTTTAGTACAGATCCATAGGTATGAGCCTGCCAAGCTGCTTAGCTTTTCTCGTGTACTCTGTTCAGGATAGGACTTTTAATTTGTTAAAGAACTAAGTTGTTACTCTTTTTCATATAAAATGTGAATGGTTTACAAACTACTGCAGTTGGAGTTGATCTGTCATAGAGTGGCCAGGGCTGTTGTCTGTGAAATTGTAGCCAATTCTTGGTCTTCTCAGAGTGTGCTTCTAAGGCAGAGAAGATCAAGAGCTTGTGCTTCTACCCTGCATTTACTAGGAACAGGAAGACAGAAATAGAAGTCACAGCCGAGAGGTGAGGTTACCCATCTGCAGTGGGCTGTGCATTCTGTTGGCCCTGGAGATAGCTGAATACTGGAATGAGTTAGAGAAACACTTGAGGAACAACACAGTGACCTTGTTATGTTACCCTGAGATTGGGTAAAAGTTAATCTCGCTTTGCTGTAGCTAGAGACAAAGGTGAAAGATGGAAATAATACAAGTGTCACAAGGGCCAAATCTGGGATAAAAGGTAGTGGAGGATAAGTGAGCTCTTTGGGCATGGGAGAAAGGTGTGTGGCAATAGAGGCTATGTCAGGCTCACATAGAAAGGAAAGGAGAGGGGTCAGGGTTTGGAATGAATAAATGTAGGCTAGAGACAGCAGATAAAGATTTCAAGAGAATGATCATGGTGGGGCTGAGCAGATTGCTAAAAGACAAGTGTAAGAGCGAGAGGTGGGCGAGGGTCTTGGGCAGAGCAGATGAACAGCCGTATAAAGTAGAATATTTAGTGCTGTGGGTGGACCAATGTGTTACCAAGTGTCTGGAAAGTGATGAGGAGCTGTTTGCACCTTCTGTATGCTGAGGGCTCTGTGTGTATGTCAGTGCAGGCGATACTGCATATGGTGGGACATCTGGCCACATGCTTTTTTATGCTGTTAAAATAGCAAAGATACCTATATATTCCCCTCGTTTTTACCTAGGCACCTAATGAACCCTATAATTTCTGTGCCTATGTGTTCCTTTGATTAGCATTTCTTAGGAAAAATATTTGCAAAGAGATACATGTTAGGGGGAGATGTGGTTGTATAGTATCATAGTTTGATAGTATGTTAAGGGAATGGACCTTAGAGATCATCTAGTCCCAACCCTCCCTGCTGTGGGCAAGGACACTTCCCACTAGACCAGATTGCTCAGCTCAAGGTCCAACCTGGCCTTGAACCCTGCCAGGGTAGAGGCATCCACAGCCTCCCTGGGCAACCTGTTCCACTGTCTTACCACCTTCACATTATAAACCTTCTTCTCAAGATCTAAATTTCCCCCTCTCAATTTGTACTGATTACTCCTTGTCCTATCACTACAGTTGCTAACGAAGAGTCCCTCTCCGGCTTCCCTGTAAGCCCCTTCCTCAGCCTGTCTTCATAGGGAAGGTTCTCCAGTCCTCTTATCAGCTTTGTGGCCTCTTCTGGACTTGCTCCAAGAGTTTCATGTCCTCCTTTTGTTGGGGACACCAGAGCTGTACACAGTACTCCAGGTGGGGTCTTACAAGAGCAGAGTAAAGGGGAGTATCTTAATATCCAAGACTTCATTTTGTTGTAGCTGTGTAAGGAACCTTGGTGTTCAAGGCAACTGCTGTAGGTGTGAGAGCGTGTGTGGGTTTTGCTGTGGTTTTTTGTAGTTCTGAAAATAAAAAGTGAAACAAAGACAGAAAGGAAAAAATACTGAGAGGCAGAGTCCAAGTGCACTTCACACTTCAGTCCCTCTTGTGCAGCAAAAGCTTCTCTCAGAGATGGGGATGCTGCTGGAAGGATATGCCTTCACTCTCTCTCTGCACTAATCTCTCCCAGCAGCTGTTCTTAGCCTGAGATGAAATTCTCTTTGTTTGTGACTCTGAATAACACTTGTGTTCTGCCACAGCATCTCAAATGTGTAAATGTTAGGGCAAAGTGGTGCTGCCCTGAGCTCCCCTTTGGTGATGCTTCTCTTCAGATAACATTTGAGCTTTCTGGAGGTTGTGAGGACTCTAAATGTTGAGAACCTGCAAGACAAAAAAGAGAAAAAAGTTGTCTAAATAAAGTCAAAACTAGAAATACTGCAAAGCAAACTACTTCTCTCCTGGAAAATGAAGAAACCTTTACTTTGAAAGAACAAATCACTTAGGTGTAGTTCTAGCACTAAGTGCAGTAAAATGCATCTTTTTGGATGAGGTGTTGAAAAACACCCGAATGGCCAAATGTATGTGTACAGAATGATGTATTTATTTTAACAGCCTTGTAAAGGAGAGAGGTCTTGCTAATTTCCATTCTTGCTTTTATCTCTACAGGACCTACTGCAGCTCTGTGATTGCTGATACATGCTTGACTGCCTCAAGGGGTCCTGGCACAATGGCACCTTCCAGACTTCCCATCCTTATAGCATTGGCATTTTCCTTTTTGTCCTTTGTTCTATCACATTCAAACCGGGTGATGTGGTTTCAGGATTTTTTTCCACCTAACATGTGCCCTATAAATGCCAAAGCAAACACTTTCTATGGCATCATGTTTGATGCAGGAAGCACTGGAACCCGGATTCATATTTACACCTTTGTCCAGAAGAGCCCAGGTAAGGCTATGCTGGAGAGCTCAGAATTTTCAAACATTGTCAGCTGTGCGGCTGTTTAAAGGAAATAAAGGAATTTCACATTGAGTTGAAAAGATGCTTTAAGCTGTTTTTGTCAAGTTGCATGTCACCTTAAATTATATCAAGAGATATTTAAATTCTGAGTATGTTTATATGTCACGTTTCATAGCAAATTAAAATCAGTAAATAAGTACCAAAGGTCTGAGCCATTTCCAGGAGAACTCTGGTGCACCACACTCCAGTACCTCTGCTGCTGACATGATGTAGTGGTGCCCAAGTTGGCTGCACATGCAACAGGATTCAAGAGGGTGAATTAGCTTGGGTACGGTGAGCCAGCAGATTTGCAAAGGTTGAAGTCTAGTTGCTGGGACTTGGCTAATAAGCCCTTCAGGGCCATGAATAGTACCTGTGTGATTTCAGCCTTAGTCTGGAAGGACTGGTACAGCTCTGATGGACTCAGCCTGGCTTGTAATATGCAATGCTCAGGGATAGATTCTAGACCCAAGCTGCGCTGGGAGCAGTGGTCACACTTGTTTGGCTTCACAACCAAGTGCTTGAGCCCAGTCAGCTCTGTTCTGTGTTTGATTTGGATGAATCACCTGAGGATAATTGGGAGTTGATTGTGCATGTCTTAATATGCATTAGTATTTCACAATTAGCTTGAGGACGGAAAGGGAAAGAAACTTTATTAAGCGTAGGCAACAGTTATACTACATTGCTGTAACTCATTGTAGTTCACAAATACAAAATGAACCTACTTCTAATTTTAACATGTTATTAGTAAATTGTGAACTTGAAAGATAAAAGGGTAACATTCAGCTAAGTATGCTCCTGAAGTCAAGAAGCAGTGCTTGTTTTAGGAGGGGAATAGTATTGTTTGCAAGGGGAAATCAAGGGTAGTCACTTTACAGAAGTTGTGGGCGATCTTTTTGAGACTAAAGATTCGAGTTGTTGACTGTTTCATGTAATGTTTTGTTTGTGCAGAAAACCTTCCAGAGTTGGAAGGGGAAATCTTTGAGTCTGTGAAGCCAGGTCTGTCTGCATATGCTGATCAGCCAGAAAAGGTAAGACTGTCCTTCATTCCCTCAGTGCTGGTCTTGCTTCTGGTAATATCAGTTGGACTCTACCGGTCAGTTCAAGTGTTACTAATTGTAATTGCAGGGAGTCAAGAAGAAATGTATAAAGTTCTACTTCTGGTTCCCTAAACCTGTTCCTCTACTTTAGTGAGTTAATTTCTACACAGTGTAATAGGAGCTGATGTTTTACATATTTCATCAGTGAACAGTGGCTTAATTGATTGCTTAAATGCTATATATAATTAGACTATATGTGTATTTCAAAGACAAAGTGATTTTTGGCTCTAGCAGCCAAATCTTGATTTCCCCTATAGCTACTCCAAATGTAAGTAAATACATAATATGTCTCTTTTGCAAATTATTTTATGAGTTTTTTCCTTTTGGTTGAAATTTTCAGTGTTGGTCACAGTTTAAAATGGGCATTATTTTGTTTAGATTTGTTTACTTTTTTAAAGTAAGGGGTTAAGACTGGGCGGGATTCTTTTTGGTCATGTTATACTGACGGGCAGAGAGGGTTCATTTCTTCGACTCCTAAAAATGTTTAATTTTATTTTTATGTGTATAGTCAGATCTATAAAAGTTAGTTTTTGTGAGTAAGTTATGGAGAAGAATAAAGATGCACTTAGCAGGTGAAGTCAGGCCTTCATATTTCTCTGTGTTTTCTCTGCTTCTATCATCAGTCTTCCATCAGACTGATTGTTTTGATTCTTTGCTGTTGTCTTTGGAACCATGGCTTGTCAGTCAGTGCTCAGTGATATGTAGGGCTCACTTCCAGTCATGCTCAGTTCAAATATTTGATTACAGTTTTAGCTGAATAATGACTTAGGTACAGGCCATTCTTCTTCTACTGCCTCAGGACCTTTTTGTTTTGTTTATATATAGAGTTTTTGAAGCACAGCTGGACAGTTACATCTTCCATAATCAGATGTATTAATTAACATAGCTTCAGTTTTTTATTGAATTTTTAAATTTCTAAGTCCGATCCTTTCTATTTTCAAATGTGTGAGCTTGTGAATTCATGCACAGCGTACCCATTCCATGTCGCACTGTTGGGTCAGGAGTCAGGAATGAGCAAGAGAGCAGAGAGAGCTAAAATAAACCTGTTGTTGTGAGGTACAGAGACAGTTCTGAGGTAAGCTGCCTATTTCCAGACCCCCTGCGCTGGCAGTAAGCTCCTACACAGGCTAAAGGAGGTGCCAGAGAAATGATAGATTAGATACACTACCTCGTGTGCTTTAGCAGCCTTGGAGTTGGGCACTAGCATAGTGAGGGTTCAGGTTTCTCATTTTGCTCAGTTGCATTCCATGCTACAGGAATTTGGGCGTGAAACCTTATGGAAGAGTGAATGGCTTTTTGGTTTTGGGGGGGGTTTTTTTGGAACTTTGATGAGATCTCATATGATTTCACTAAATCTTGTTTGTTGGGTAGGAGAGCAGAAGCATTCACTCCAAAAGAAATGTCTATAGATTTCACAGGAGAATGTTTATTGTTAATGTCTAACTGTAATTGTTAGGTCAGTGTAAGTGATTGAGAGCCAGCAGTGATGCCTTACCTTGCAAAGTGACCATTCTACAGCTGGCATTTTAGTTATGATATTTGCTACAGACACATTCCCCCGGCCTTGGTAGCCTCGGTCAGTAACTGCACCATTTAGTTTGATCACACTGCAAGATGTCTTAGGTTTGTCAGGTAATCGATTCCCTCACCTCCCTCCATCCTTTCCAAAAAATAACCTTCCACAGACAATGGTATTTCTCTTCCCTAAAATCTGTTTGTGAATACACCCTTCCTTCCAACGCAGACATTCCCTTTAAGGTTCTATCAAGATCTCTGGCATGGTTTTAATACTTATCTTGGGTGTGGGTGATGTACCTTCTGCTTTTGAATACTATTTTCACTAGTGTAGTGTTGAGGGGAAACAGGGAGGCCTGTTCTCAGGTGGCCTGCGGGGGGAAACTGTAAGGAAAACATCTTTTTCCTTCTAGGGTGCTGAAACTGTGAAAAAATTACTGGACATGGCCATAGATGCTGTGCCACCTCATCTCTGGAAGAAGACCCCTGTAGTGTTAAAAGCTACCGCTGGACTGCGCTTGCTGTCAGAGGAGAAAGCTCAGGCTCTGCTTTTAGAGGTAATACTAAGATCTTTTGTATGCACTAGTATTGTTCTCCCTGTTTGATCTTTTTTTTTCACTCAGTTTTCCATTCTATTTACCATAAGAAAATTTCACCTGTGAAAAGAGACAGTAATCCCATGATAGTGTGAAACTCACAGAATGCCTTGTATAGTCCTGAAATCCTATCTTGATGTGGGTAGAAAGCATGGAGAGAGTCCTACAATACTTTTATCGTTCTTTCCCGACCCTTGAAAGAGGAAGAATATTGTCTGTTCCACACACTTGTCTTATTTTCCTCTGCTGTGTAAAAGGAAACTTTCTCTGTCACCCTCAGGGCAGAACAAGACTCTTAAGACCGAAGAATCTAATCATTATTTCTCTCCTCAGGTGAAAGAAGTCTTTGAGGAATCACCATTTCTTGTTCCAGAAGACAGTGTTGGCATCATGGATGGGTCTCATGAAGGTATGTTTTAGAAGGGGTAAAAAGAGAAAGCAAATCAAAATGGGAGAAAGAGAGGTACCTTATGACTATGAGAGGGAAA
>NW_008681909.1:8984-15651 GCF_000695815.1 Acanthisitta chloris
AAAAAATAAAAGGTTTCTAGCCCTGTTTGAAACAATGCAATCCTGCCTTTCCTAGGAGGTGTCGATTACTTGTTAGACTACAAATGCAGATACACAAGGAGATTCCAGAGGTTTCAGAACAAAACCTCATCTCAGCAATAAGTATGCAGGCTAATGCAGGCTAACCAGCTGAAGCCTGCTCTTGGGAATTGGTTGGGAAAACGATGGTGTCCAGTTCTGAAAGGCTACATGACAATATGCAGCACACTAGGAAGCTTATGGAAAGTGCCTGGTCAATTCTGCAATATCAGCATTAAATAATCTATTATGATTAGCTCATCAATTTCAGGTTAAAATTGCAAGGATTATGAGTATTAGAGGAGAATGGAGGATAATTGGCAAGTATTAAAAATAGGTAACTAAATAATAATAAAAATACTCTGTTGGGAAAAATGCAGCTTGTAAAGTAGGAAGGATGTAAAATACAAGAAAAGATAAAATACATTGTAGGTTTGGAGTGAGCAATGATTTTGCAATGCAGAACAGACCACTTAACATTTTGGCTACATACCCAGACATAACACCTTCGAGAATAGGCAGGTAATAATCCTCTGCATGGATGCCTGATGAAAAGGGTAATCTGTCATGTTATGTTCAGTTCAGAACACTTCATTATGGCAGATAAATTGCCAGTTTGGAAGGTGTTGAAGGAAAGCAAAAAGAATTATCACAGTGCTTAAACAGCTACTAAACGGAGGAAGATTAAAGGGCAAGATCTGTCCACATGGGCCAAGAGAAAAGGAGAAGTAACAAAGTCTGCAAGCATTTGATAAGTATCGTGCAGTGCACAGTTTGTCCCTAGGCTTAATGGGTGAATTGTACCATAGGGGGAAGAGCTGTATTGACAAGGAGCAGGACCAATGAGGCATGAAAGAGCACAGGGTAGCCTGCCAAGGTTTATTTAAAAATCCTGCCTCTTCTGCAGTCACATGTTTGCCTGTGTTGGGGTGAGAATCAAGCCAGTGTTAAGCAAGCTGCTGGAGTCAGAGGGGCTGTTTGGTTTTACTGGTTGCCACTCTGTCTGTAGTGTAATTATAGAAACCCCAAGATTGAAACAGAGTAGTGTATATGCAGTTTTCAGATTAGGAATTGAAATGCTGGATAGGTGGGGTGAAGGACCCAAGGAAACTTGTGCATTGTGTCAGCTCGTTACTTATTTCTATATTGTTTGGATAAAAGATGTGATTTGTGCATGCTGCAGTTGCATGGATATTACAAACATTCTGTCTGTTCCAGCTGATGAGACTATTGTGAATCAATAATACAACATATCTCTTAATTATAAGCTTGATTTAATCTCTGAAGTCTGGGGCAGTTAGGTTAAATTAGTAATGATTTCCAGGTAAACAAACAACACATGGAGGGCTGGTAGCACTGGGCAGGAGGTTGTGGGAGTATTCAGTAGTGACTTTCTTTTTTTCACTCTTTGCAGGAATTTTAGCCTGGATCACTGTGAACTTTTTGACAGGTAGTTAATTCTGTATCACTACTCTCTCTAACTATGACCTTGAGTCTCCTCTGCAGAGGTGATCGCCCTAAGTTCCTCTGTGTTGGCTGCCATGTCCTGCTTTTTTTCCTCACTGTGGCACCAGTTCTAAAGCAGTGTGCTGTCTTCAGCGGACTGTGTTCCCGAGTCTGTAGTCAGAAGGAGGCATCTTAATCCACAAGGTGCCAGGATTTACTTGGGTCTGGGAGGCACTGGCAAGCTGGTTTGTAATACACACAGGGGAGTGGTACTGCTAATGTGTTAGAAGGTGGGAAACAAGGTATTGCAATGTTCTGGATGCCATTGTGAACTATGCAACTACAATGGTGTGTGTCGCAGGGGATGGTGCTCTAGCAGTACTGGCTCTAAGAGCTTCTGGGAATGCAATCTAGTGAAAAGAAAATCAGTACTCTTGCAGGTATGTGAGCAAACAAAAAAGCTGCTCTGGGTGAAGAGAAATGATACTAGCTGGTTCTGCTCTTACTAGCCTTCCTCCCCTACTGCTTTTGAGCAGCTCTGTGGTGGTTACAGAATTTATATGCTCTCCCTGGCAGTTTTCTGCGGGAGATACTTGTCTCTTACTTTCAGCTTTTGCTGGATACTTAGGGATTTATCTGCTTTTGTCTCTTTGGAGGTGAGATTGGAATCAAGGAAGAAAGTCTATGTATCTTTTCCTAATACCTTCTGTTTGCCTACCTTTTCCCTACCTTTTATCTTTGAAGGCCAGCTTGGCCCTCCTGTATTACTGCAATACTGCGATCACTTGGTGTCTGCCTGAATGCACGGGCAGTATCCACATCTTAGCCTTTGTGCACTTGGGGCTGTTCTGAGCGTGGTGTTGTTTGCAGGGCAGCTGTCTGGCCAGAACCAGCAAACTGTTGGGACTCTGGACTTGGGAGGAGCCTCAACCCAAATCACATTCCTGCCGCGGTTTGAGGTGAGGAGTGGTTAAAGGTGCGCGGGTTGGGATTGCGAGGCCAGTGGAGAGACCTGAGCACTGCTGTGCTCTCTGACAGCTCTGTCAGCACTGGCACAAGCACAACATCTGTATTGCTGTTCCCTTTGAGATCAGCAGTTTGCTGATAGGCGCTTGCAAACAAAGGAGCCTGGATAACGAGGAGATGAAAGAAAGCAAATGAGTAAAACCAAAGAGAAACAGCTTTTGTTTTCTAGACCCAGGCTGGGAAAGCCTTGTAAATGCAGATGTTGCTGTGTATTCAATAAATGTAGGACATTTCCAGGGAGTAGTATTACATATTACAAAAAATGTAGGGTCTGGTCTATCTTTTTTTTTTTCTCCATTCCAGTCTGATAACAGATCCTCACTAAATTTTGAGGGGGTATAGCAGTGTGGAGAGAGGAGAGTTTCATGTGAGGCTAACATCTTTAATAACAGCACAGTCAGTTCTCTGTTTTCTTATTGATTTCTTCTCATTTCTTTTGAGAATTCCCCTCTCTGTCCCTCAGTCTGTCTCTGCTAGATTTCTCACTAGTTCTACAACAAGGGCACTGTAGCATTCTGTACCTTCATATTGTGAAGTTGTTTTTGTCACCCTTTCTGAAGGAGTCATTTGTTGACATTTTTTGTTAATGAACATAAGATTCTCAAAGGGTGTTTGGTAACCACAAAACACATGGTTTTCATATCAGGATATTTTGATTCTGCAATGGTGTGTTATGTTGAAACATGACATGCAACCTTATCCTGTTTAGCAAAGCCTGAGGTTCTCTGGGCTTGTCCCCTGTTTTGTGTTGATAACACCTGCTAAAGTTGGCACTGGCCCAACAGGAAAGGGTGTTGCATGTCAGGGTTTTGGAGAATAAATAGAACTGTGAAACAGGCTGAACTGCAGCTCAGGGTTAAATTGTCTCCTTAGAGCCATGCAGGAGAAGGCCTTGAGTGTTTGCTGCTGACCAGGACCAACAGTGTGAATTTGTAGGGCAGTGTGGAGTCAAGGTTCATGTTGCCTGCTTGTATGGTGTGTCTGCTTCTCCCTGTGTTGTCAACTTCACATAAAAAAACAGCAACATAGCTCAGTATGTTTTGGGGAGATATCTCCCTTTGATTAGCAGAGGGGTTTTTTTTCCCTTCCCATAGTCTGAGGCAGTCGTGTTTGCTCTTGTATTTGTTTTGAACAAAATACTGTAATAGAGATTTATTAATGCAATATAGATTACAAGTTAATAGAGAACATGCAACAATAACTGCGTGGAGCTGTTTTTAAGCTAGTGTTATGCTTTTTGTGGTATTATTGCCAAAGTTAAAACCAACTGAAAACCAATCATCATAATTATAAAATTGTCTCTCTGGTGCCTGCCTCATTTCAGAGGGTTGTGAGGATTTTTACATTTTTGTGAAAGTATGGCATGAAAAAAGATGAATGTTTTCTCCAAACTATTTTTTTTTCAGGATCTCTCCTTTTTAGAAGTTTTTGTGATGTAAGGTTTAGGAGCAGAGCTCAAAATATGGCAGTCTGGGTGTGTGGGGCCAGGGATGTGACTGCCATTTCAGTGATAATCTACCTGAGGCCCAAAACAAATTTCAAGTTGTATTTGTTCAGGAGAAGCTCAAGCTGAATGCTGTCAAATTCCTTTCAGCTTTGAGCAGGCTTCTGTCTAGGACTCGTCAATTACAGCAAAAATAACCCAGGTCTGGATTTCTGTACTTGAATGGTTAACTGTGGGAGCTCTGCAGCTTCAGTTCTCTCTGAGATTCTGCTGCGTGTTCCAGAGTAACAGAGTGTCTGATACGAGTGCACAGGGCCAAGAAGAGATGAGAAAATGAGGTTATGTGCAGAGGAAAGGCTTGAGGATTGAGATCCCAGGATTGAGACTGGGATTGAGATCTCAGGTTCCAGAAAAAAAGAAACAGTAAAGGAGCCCTAAACTGGTTCAGATTTACAAGAATGTGAGAGTCAGTCTGGCAAGAAGCCAGGGACAGAGTACTAGTGGGATGGAGGTGCGCATGGAGGGAAGGCTGTAAAAGGAGGAAAAGTGGATGTGGGGAGACAAGAGGTTAATTTAGATGAAAGCACTTAAACCAGGAAGTAGAGCAGCCCTGAGACTGGGAGTGAGTGGCCACAGTGCTTCCTTGAGAATCAGCAAGATATTTAACATGTTGAAAATGGGGCCTATACTTTGCATTTTTAATTCTTCTGAGTTCTTCAATTTAGGTGCCTAGTCTGACTTGAAAAAGTTCATAGCACCTTCTAGTGCAGCTGATTTCGATGGAGACTCTGTACATATAGACTAGCATGTAAGTGCTCTGAAAAATTCAGGTATCCTGAATCCGAAAGTATTTGCATCCTGACCCTGTTAGACATTGATTTAATATCACAGATATACTTGTGAAATTTACTACACACTCATCTGATCTGCTTTGAAAACAAAGAGCAGTTTGCTAATGGTGCCCACTGCTGTAATATCTGCAGTTTTTAGCACTGACTTTATTTATAGGCACCGTTGTGTTACTTCAAAGTTGGTTATTCTTTATTGCATAATACTAACTAAAAGGTGGGGTTTTTTTACTTAACTTTTAGGAAACCTTGAAGGAAACCCCTGGAGATTTTCTTACCTCATTTGAAATGTTTAATAGCACCTACAAGCTCTATACCCACAGGTGAGTAGCAAAAAGACTGCTCTCTCTGCTGGGGAAATCAGTCTTTCTGCAGCCCCTGAGCTAACCACAAAGGGCCATATCATCCTGGTACCAGCAGCTGAGACCATGACTTTTTTACTAGTTATCTGCTTGAAACATTAGTTGAAGTGGAACATGACATTAGTTGACTGGAAATGTTCCAGGATCATGGTTAATGTCACTGCAGAAGAATATTAGGCAGTCTGTCAAGTGAAGAGGAAGCACTATGAATCACTATATTAAGGAGAAGAATTCTTACTGCTGGATTGAAGCCAAACATTCTGAAACAAGTACAAAGGTAGATACCATGTCAGTAGTCAGAACTAAACATAGTCAGAGATTTGGAAAGAGGACCTTCCTCAGACTTTTTCATTTTTATTCAAAATGGCACATCTCATCAGCAGCTGGATAAAGCATAAAACTTTAGACTGATGTAAATCAAAGACACTGACAGGCAGCTGCTACAGATCACGGAGCTAAACAGATTCTTGAGCCAAATGGAGGGGATACTTGGCCTGGAATAATCTTGTTCTACCTACTGAAGCAGAGGAAGGACGTTTTGGTTTGGGTGTTCCAGGACTTAGGAAGAGGCTACAGGTAAAGCATGCAGATATGCAGGAATGAAAACCATGATGTCTGTCTTTGTTGTTCACAGCTATTTAGGATTTGGACTAAAAGCTGCCAGACTGGCAACACTTGGAGCTTTGAATATGGAAGGTATGTTCATATGATAAAACATCCAAGATTTTTGAAGAGATGGCTAGACTTAGTCTTGTGTCAGCAGCCCATTTGCTGTATCTTCACTTCTGTACCTTGTGCTTTTCTGTTTTCCATGGTCTAGATCTGTCTGTAAACAGGCTACCACTTGTTATGGAGTTGTCTTGTGAGACAGCTGCTTTTCCCTGTTTCCAAATTCAGCCTGCAGTGAGACTGAGTGCAAATTCCAGAAATGCATACATGGGAAAATACAAAAACCATCTAGACATGGCCAGCCACAAACACACGGCATTACAAGAATACACAGAAACATAAACAGCATGAATAGATCCTTTTCCTAAGGACTGCTTCTTAGGCCAAACCCACTCTGTGTGTCTCCGTGACTTCAGTGTTCCCCTGACCTCCTGCTGTGTGCACTGACTAGTCTAGCTTGAAGTCCACAAGCACATCACACTCTCACTCACTAACCTGAATGCACATGCACATTCCTGAATCTTTCCAGTCTCTGACCCAGACATTGGGCCTTTTGTCTGGTCTCTGGCCAGGACCTGGGGTCTTTCCACCTTCTGGATTCTTACTTGCCAGCTAGATGGACTTGTGTTAATTACTGGAATGTACCCAAATCAAAATTAGTTGGGAACAGGGTGTAAGAAGATAGGACAGACTACAATGGTTGGTCACAAGGCTCAGACAAAAGCACACTGACCAGTTGCCTGCTGATTGCCTTCTTTTATAGTCCTCTCCATTCTGCTGTACTTATACTTCCCTGATCCCTTGATTCCCCTCTT
>NW_008681909.1:15672-31602 GCF_000695815.1 Acanthisitta chloris
AAGCATTCCATGGTAAGTTTTGCAGTCCCACAGTACTCCTCAACCATTCTGTAAGAAGTTTGCTTTTACTTTTTCAGTTGTAGTATTTCTGGTTGAACCCTTCAAAGGTACATTCAGTGGGTCCTGTAGTGGCCACTGATCGCTGTCTTAGGAGTTTTTGTCTTCATTGCTCAGTTGCTTTGTTTGTCTCAGTTATCTGCTGTTTGTTAGGGTTTGTGTATTTGTGTGTTTAATTTATTACCTCTCATTTCTTGTCTTTTGTGGTGAATAACAATTATCCAGATATCCTTGTGCCATGTATCTCATTAACAACTGATAAGCCCAGCTGCTCTGCAGTTTGCAGGACAAAATGGACACAACTTTTCCAGGCTTGAGACTGGTCCTTAATTCATAATCAGTTTGTACAGCATCCTTCAAGTTAGATTTTTGTACTTTTGCTTAAAGACCTTAATTAAGATCTTTCAGTCTTTTGTATTTCTACAAATTGATCAATAGCTGTGTTAAATTCTATCCTTTCGGACTCTCCTTTCTCCTCTCATTCCAGTTGTGGATGGACAAATGTTCCGCAGCTCTTGTTTGCCAAAGCAGTTGGAGGCAGAGTGGCACTTTGGGGGAGTGAAATACCGGTATGGTGGCAACAAAGAAGGTAAGTTAAGGAGACTTCTTCCTTCTTGTACAACAAGTCTTAGCTCCAGAATCTGAGTTTTTCCTTGTCAAATATTCCATCAGTTACCTTGGGTTATGAAGGATACCTGTCCAGTCATAGAGGTGAACTTTTGACAAAGCCAAATTAAAACCCGAAGCCGTAAGAATAGCTGACCTGTACTCTGTCCTCTGACTGTGATCTCCTATTATAAATGCTGCCTTTATAGGGAATGTTGAGAAATACTTGTGCCAATAAGAGAGGTTTCTCGGAGGCTTTGAGTAAAGTGCAAAAACTCTATGTTAGGGTACAAACATTTTGGCCTACTGGTTAATCTCACTTGCGGAACTATTTCTTAAGATACTGTCCATAATGCTGCATACAGAGGGTGAGGCTGCTCCCATCAGTGGCTTGAACAGACCCTTCAGTGACTGATGTGAGCTGAGTTGCAGATTTGGTGTGTGTGCGTTGATAAAATTGCAATGTGATGGGGAGGGAAAGCAAGGTTTTGTCAAACAGGTGGCAGCAAATGTGAGATTCTGCTGACCACAGAACATATCAATGGGAGTTTGTCTGATGTGAAGGAGCTTTCCATGCACCTATACGAGCTCACACAGTGCAGCTTTCAGACATGATCTGCTCTAACCAGTTCCACTTGATGAGAATGATTTAGAGCCCTTGCCTGCATGCAGGTGCCGTGCTGGATTATGGAAAGGATATCTGCTCACCTTTTCTGCTGCTTTAACCTTGTTTCTTCCCTTTTTCATCCTGTTGCCACTAAGTCTTCCATCTCCTCAGTCCCTCCTTGGCTCATGCCATCTGTGTTTTTCCTGACAGGAGAAACAGGATTCAAGCCTTGCTACTTGGAAGTACTCAAAGTTGTCAAAGGGAAACTGCACCAACCAGATGAGATTCGTGGAAGTTCCTTCTATGCTTTCTCCTATTACTATGATCGAGCAGCTGATACCAACCTAATCGGTAAATTGGTTTGGGATAATCTACTACATGTGAGCATGTCAGCCAGAAGGTAGCAGAGGAACACTGGAGTCCGCAGCCATGGGGAGCAGAGAAAAGGAATGGTATTGAGAAAGGGGAAATACACAAGCAGATGAAACATGTGCTCTGAGCTCCAGTTATAGTTGCAGCTCTGTCTTCTGTTTCTAACAGATCTCACTCCTAGCCCAGCATCGCTGAGTTGCCCTCTAGGGTAAACTTAGATATAGAACTCAAATGCTTACAGGTCTATGATGTTTTCTCACCTCTTCTTTTTCAGATTATGAACAGGGTGGTGTTTTGGAAGTGAGAGACTTTGAAAGAAAAGCCAAAGAAGGTAATTCTCATGAGAGTTGGGAAACTGGTGTGGACTAGAAATAACAAAAACATGAATGTATAGGCAGTACATCATGTGAGTTTGACTTTAAAAAAAAAAGCAAGGTTAAATAACCTTTCTTTCACTTAGACCTTCTGTTATTTCTATTAGTCAACACCTCTAAGTGAAGCAAAAATGAATACTGATAGAGCAGTGAAGGGGAAAAGTGTTGGTGGCTTTACAGGTTTGTTCAGGAAAGGAAGGAGATAGTTCATAAATGTCATTACAAAAGAAAGTGAATTTGCTGTATCAAGAGCTGCTTCTGTCAAACTGCAACTCTGAGTTTGAGAGTGCTGACTTCTGTAAGTCTGTCATCTTAAATCCATTTCCCAGTCACTGTCACCCTTACTGTGGAATCTTGCTTAGCTGCAGCAAGGGAGTGGTTGGTTGGGCAATAGCCTCTTCCATGTCCTTAGACATGTGTGGTTGAACACACAAAAGAAGCTGCCATACTAGAAAGTGGAGTCCATTACTAGAGCCATCCTTGAAGACTCAATGAGGAAAACAAATGATGCTGTGTTCTTGAAAAAATAAGTAATCTGCCAACACCTTGCTAGTTATCAGTTAAGCAGAGGTTCAGCCTTCAAAAGAAGTATGTGGATTATGTTGCTGTAATAAAAGACATACTTAATACGGAGTAAGAAACTGGATGTACTATATGGTTTATTCTCTGACATGATAGAACAGCTGTGTGTCGTGTCATATGCACTCACTAATAGAAGAAGGTGGCTTGTTTTAGTAGGTTTAGTAGGATGTGTCATATGCACTCACTAATAGAAGAGGGTGGCTTGTTTTAGTAGGTTTAGTAGGTTTTGGCGTGAGATCAGTTCAATGTACAATGTGGATAAAAGCTCTTATTTTGCTGAGATCCCCCTGTTTTCTTTTTCTTTCCTTCTCTAGTCTGTGATAACATGGAGAGGTACAACTCAGCCAGTCCTTTCCTCTGCATGGATCTCGCTTACATCACTGCTTTATTAAAGGAAGGCTTTGGATTTAGGGACCACACACTCTTACAGGTGAGAAAAACAGTGAAACCCCTAAGCCAGCTTCCCACTTTCTCTGTCGATCAACAGGCGTTCATTTGTTTTTCTGGCTAATTATCTACTGAATCTCTCCAGGGTTGTAACATGTAGTTGCTGTCATTTGTGCAACATATGAATCTGGAGAACTGTCAGGAACAACTTTTTCTTTCTTTGTAGTTAACAAAGAAAGTAAACAACATAGAGACAAGCTGGACTTTGGGTGCTACCTTTCACCTGCTGCAGTCTCTGGGGTTGACCTATTGAGCTGTGATATTTCTGTGGACTTCGGCATTTCTGAAAGGCTGAGAAAGCAAATTGAAACCTCCAGGTATGTTGTTCAGCTGGAACTGGTCACAGAGCAGAACATGGACCAAAGATATACGACAGATCTTTACCCTGGATTGGCATTGTGCATAATGAGAGTTGCCACAGTATGATTTATAATTGTGATTGCCATAATTGATCCAGAATCTGCCTTATGAAAGTTAAAGGGCCTAAACCCCAGTGGAGAATCTGTAAGGGGCTCACAACTAGCTTTCACCAGCACGTTTGTATAGCATCCCACTGCTAGAAGCACAGAGCACCTGGATGTGGTGGCAGACTACAGACACATGACTTCCCCTACTCCTTCTGTTTTAAACGTACATAACTTAGGTTTGCTTGTGAGATGTCAAATACAGAAATTAAAAATAGCATCAACAATCATTCAGAGAAAAGTGAACAACTCCAGATGCTGCCAACCTCAGTGTTCAAGTACCCAGCTGCTAGCTTAGCTAATACAGGGCAAGAAGACTCCAGTCTTTCAAGAGTGGCCTGCTATAAGCACACTTTGGGCATGGTTTTTGGAAAGGTGTTGGCTAAAACATAGTCTCTTGCCCAACATTTGTTTAGGCAGCAATCATATCCTAAGCACAAAGTGTGCCTGACTGTGTTCATTTTTTGTTGCCCTTTACAAGTCTGCAGCTATACCATACATCTGACTACCAGACTCTGTAACTCGATTCATTTAGCATGTAGTCATAACACATAGTTGTGCTGGCACAACGAGGCAGCAGTGCCAGCTATTTAAACTCCACTGCTAGAAGAAATGCTTGTCACATTACACCCACAAGGAAATTGCAGTCAGATGAAATGGCTGATCTGACAGCTCACTTTGCTGTGAGAGGCAGTTCTCTTTGCCTGCTCTCAGCAAGGCACTCCCACAGCCTTCTTTCCTCTGCTGCTGGTGCTCCTCAGATTCTTTGGTGAATCAATTCATGATACCAGACTTGAGTTAAATCATCTCACCAAAGAGTCAAGTCTAGTGCTAGCACAAGGGAAGCAGGAATTGCACAGCCCAGGGAGACCTGCTGGGCCAGTGAGCTGTTAGAATACCACGGCCCATTTTGTTGGAGTGAGCTCTAAGGTGTGGCTTTCCATCTGAAACTTCGGGTGTATCACTCCCTGCACTGTCCTTAGGAACTTCCTCTGAATACAGAGCTGTGGTGAAACAAGCTCTTTTTACAGTTTTTAATAGACGAGAATAGGGAGAGAGTGGAATTAGCATCAGAAACAGGGAAAACAAGAGCAGAAGTAGCTTTGCTTTCTTATCCCTTGTTTGCTTATCTCTTATCCATTTTGAATTGTTTTAAACTTCATTATTCTTTAATTTTATATGCTGGAGTTGAACTCATAAAATTGTGTATGCAGCCCTGCCTTGCTCTGGAATTATTGTTAATACATACAGCAGATCTTTAGGAACAGAGCATCCAGTGAAGGGGCTGCAGCTGTTTAGCGAGCCCAAGGCTTCTGTCAGGATAGCATGAAGCTATTTGAGTAATAATTGAAAGTGAATCTTGCTGTCGCTTTCACACCAAACACAGAGATGCAATGAAAAACCAGTATTTTAAATACAGCGTTTCATCAGACAGACTAGAAAGCAGGGCTGTAGGATCCTGGTTTTCTGGTTTAATTGGCTGCAGAGATCGAGATTTTTCCAATATCTCACAGCTCCGTGTGTCCCCTGCAATACCCTAAGCAAAACAGCTGTAAAGACAACTTTTTCCATCCCATGAAATAGTTGCCAGCTTGCTCATCCAAAATCAAGTATCTTCTCCTTCCCATGGAATATGCAAGGTGCAGATGAATTTACCCCCATCACAGCAGAGAGGTATTACATGACCAAGGGAAGCTGATCCACTGATCTCTTGTGATGAACACTGTCCTGTTTGGCATTTGCAGTTACCTCTTTGCTATAAAACACCTTTCCTGCTTCTGTGAAACCAAAGACTGCCCTCAGGCTACCTTCTCTGAAAACTGGATTTGAAAATAATTGGCAATTCCCAGGAAGGGGAGGAAGTAGCACTTGGAAGAAGATTCATGTCCTCAATGGTCTTGCCAAGCAGTTTGGAGACTTAGAAATTTGCCTTACTGTGAATGTTAGTCCTTTTCCTCTAGTTAGCAGTGCAAGTTTGCCTATGGCTGCATGAGCTACTCCTGCTTATATCTCAGGTTTTACAGCACGAGGATACAAGGTGTGCTTTGGATTGAACAAGTTCAGTCAGCAAGAAGTCAAGGGCTGGGGATGGAGCTACCCATACTTGTCCCATCACTGACACCTTGATGTAAATTCAGGCTGTTTTGTGAAATAGGTAAAGCTCATCCTACATGTGTATTCTTTACCAGAATCTGAGATTCATGTTGGGAACTTCCTCAGTGTCACACCAAACTTCTCTTCCCTCCTCACTAGGAGCTTCTGTTTGAACATGAAGAAAGTAGTTGTAGCCTCTTCTCAACCTTAAACATTTCTTATTCCCCTTCCTGGTGTTTGACAAAACTTAGTGTATTGTCTGTTCATTTTGTCTTCAGTGAACACTTTTGTAATTTGTTTGCAGTGAACACGAAGTAGGATGCACTGGTTACTGGCCAGGTTGTGTTATCCTGAGAACTAGCTAATTTAGTGATCCAAAAATCATCTTCCAGTCTGAGCCAGTGCTATGACAAACTAGATCTCGGGGCTAAGAGCTATAAGCAGTGAGGCTGTGTTTGGAACAGGAAGGGAAGGTGGGATGTAGTGTGTAAGGAACAAGCAGCAGCCTCTCAGCCACCTGAACGGACAGCAGCCCTGAGGAGTACCTGAGGGTTTGGTTTTATCTGAAGGGAGGATGCACTAGAAGAAGGGTACCATGCAGAGGAAGTTTCTTTTCTGTGTTCCTTGCCTCAGACTCTGGTACTACAAATGCTAGGTGGGAGCACCTGCTTCCCAGTACCAAAGTTGCATTAAATCTGAATGCTCAGGGCCTTCCTTTGTCAGTGGCACAAATCATTAACTGAAGTGAAACTGCTGCTCTCTCTCAGGGGCCTGATTCTGCAGTCATGAGAGAAACAAAAACTCTGTTCAAAGGTTTCTTTTTGCAAAAAGTTGCAGAAGTGAGCCCCTGCTGTTTACATCTGAACTACCCAGGTGGGTGGGGGATCTAGAGAAGCCAGTCAAGTCCTCACACTTACCCTAGTGCAATGAGATTATTTATTAGCTAAACTAAAGACTAAGCAGCCTTTTAAGAGGAGAGCTCTAATTGTAGCCCTGATTTTTATGTCCTCCTTCGTAATGTCTTTTAGCCAGTCACTAACAGGAACTGTCTGATATGAGTGACTGCAGAAGCACAAGTAATGGCTTTCAGTTCAAAACTTATGTTTCATTCTTTCTTATGTTAATTCCTGATCCTGGTCAACCCTATGTGTAAGTCGTGCCCATGGGCAGCACTTCCTTAACTTTGTGAGTGTCAAATGTCTAATGCAAGAGGCTGGTGTTTGGAACCTAAGACAGAGTATCTTGAATGTCTATTTTAGTAATTAAAGCATTTTTAACAATACTCAAGATGGCGTGGAGCAGTTTCCTTTCCTATATATTATTGCTGTCTTGCATCTTTTTCATGGAGTGCTTAAGATAAGCCAGTTCCACAAGAAACACCATTATTAAATAAGGCACCAAGAGAAGGGCAGGGAGAAGGGTAAAAGAATGAGAGACAGATTTAAAATCTGCCACCATGAGTTGTCTTCCTCTGCTGCAAAGTACCCTCCTTTCTGAGCTGAGGAGGTGCCAAAAACCCAGGAGTGATGTTTCAGCTCTAGAAATCACATTGGAGAAAGTAAAGAAATTAAGCAGTAAAAGCTGTAGGTTGCAAAATCGTGCACTGTGTTTGCCAAAAGACACACAGCTCTTTCCACCTCAGTCTTCAATTCAGGAGGCCCAAATTAAAAGCACATTGTACATACAGTTCTGTGGCTGAAGACATTGTGGTATTACAGGAAGAAACACTAACTCCTCTTGAGGAGGGCAGATGAGACAAAGCTTTCGCATAAACCAGTGGATGATGACACAGCTCAGTCCCTTGGTTTTATTGTTAAGTTAAAATAACACAATTCAGAGATTCCAGTCAGTCACAGTCCTTTTAAGGGCAATGCATTCACAGGCAAGCTGCTGTTCCAGACTGACAAAAGATCACTTGCTAGCAAAAGCCATGATTTGCTCCTAAAAGGGAAGAAAAAGGTAAGTAATTTGGAAACTGGCAAATAGCAATATGTTCTAGAAAGCAGCTCTAGGCACCTTCCCTTCTCTATATATGCACAGCAGTTCTTGGCTAGTCTTTCCAGCCCTATCCTTGTGTGCTAGACAGTTAAAGAAATTGCAGCATTCCTTTCCTTCCGAAGTAGCACAAAGTAGGTGTTACCTACATGTTCTGTGCTCAGAAAAGAGGTCTTCATTTGGTTTTCTGCTTTAAACAGAGAAAATAATTCTGAGTATTGAAGCAGCAGCACAGTCTTCCTTAGTGAAGACACCGTGCCAGTGGCAGCTGCTCTGCCTTAGGAATGTACTGCTTTGTGACTCAGGTAAGTGCTTCAGCTGTGAGCATAACACAAAGGCAACGGGGCACCTGCGTTTAACAGGAAGATGACTTGATCTGCAGAATGAAAATTCCAATTCAGAAATGAGGAAGCTAATGTGATAATGCTTTGGAGCTTTGAGAACAGAGGGCTTAAGGAACCTCACAAAAATATAGCAACTAGGTCGAGATGTTGCATAATTTATGCAGATATGCTGCAAACAAAGGTCTATATTTGAGACAGCTCCTCACTACTGCCTTCCTCAGGTAATTTCCATTATAGAGACTTGCACTTCTGCCACAAAGGAACAATTTCACAAGGCAAAACAGCACAGAAACAGGTAACTGAGCTGTACACTGCATCTGTGAAGGCACCTGATCTTTTACTCTTCCTGAAGATGTGTCTCCATAGGGCTGCTTTGTCTGTGCATTTCTGGAACTCAGTTTGGATTCTACAGCAAAATAATGCCAAAGACTTCTGATGACCTCTAATTACTGATACAGAGTATAGACACTTAGATCCCTTATATTCCATGGGAAAAAAACCAGTCACTACTAAGCCATCAGTTATTTAGGAACTCCTCAGGCTCATTCAGGACACAAACCCCTCAGTTTGAACAAATAGCATTTTCCAACCAAAAATGGTTCATTTAAAATTAAAAATCTTCATGGCTTGAGCATGTTTCACAAATAGTTTTGGACAATTCCTAGGGCCCTCACTAAAGTGAGATTCTTACTTTGATAGGAGGCAGGGCATTTGTTGCTTGCAATCCCCATGTCCTCAGCAACACCAAGGGAGCCAGCCTTGTGGAGTACAGCCTCTTTAGCACATCAACAGCAGCTATCAAGGAGACATTGTGCCTCTGTCGTTCTGTTTCAAACTTTAAGAGATGTTTTAAGGAACCTGGAAGAGGTAATTGAATGCTTCCATTAAACTTGATATGCCACCAACAATTGTGCATCTTATCTGTATAGCAATCTCAGCTAGCAACTGAAAGAGAACAGAGAAATGATCCATCTTAATAAAGGCCTCCTTCCATCAACTACTGCTCTGATCTCACCTCCTCTGTCAGTTTTTTTAAAGCAGCTTTGAGATATGTGGGATGGAAACAGCATCCAAGAATCTTAAACTGCTCCACAGCCAACAGACATCAGGACAGTTTTGCTTCAACAAAGCTTTCCAGCCCAAGACAGCCCCGTGCTTAACCTGCACCAGAGGCAACACTTGTCCTGGTGTCAGCAGCAAAGGCCTGTAAGACTAATCCTCCTCCCGCCACTTCATTGCCTTGGGTCCTTACCCAGATCGCTCCCATTGAAGGCTGCTGCACTGAGGTGATGAGCTAAACACGCAATGTCACCAAAGCCCAGGTTTACACCTTGTCCTGCAAGTGGGTGGACCCTGTGTGCTGCATCCCTGGAGCAAGAGAAGACATAAATTAATATCCCTTCTTGAAGAAAGGCATAATGGCTGACAAACCCCAGAAGAGATCAGTATAGCATTCCTCACCTCTCTGCAATGAACACCACCTTACAGCAGCATATGTGCTTTATCCAGTACCTCCCTGCATGCAGTGCTGAACTACCTGACTGCCTCTCCAGTTGTAAGCAAGACAAAGGGGAGACAACAAAAAGCAGTTCTGAAAGGAAAAATTATAAAGAGGTGACTAGCCAAAGTCCTCTCTCAGATCACATGTGGAACAGGCCTTAATGTTTTGGTAAGTGACCTCAGTTCAACAGGAGGTCTATCACTAGCAAATTTCACAAACACGAAGTGGACACACATCATGAATATAGAGGAGAAGTGGTATATCATTGAATAAAAACAAGAAACAAAATCAGGTTCTTTTATGAGCAGAATTATGCATAAAGGACAAAGCTAGACATATTGATAAGAGAGTCAGAGAAATTAAGTTTGAGTATGAAATGCAAGGTCATGTACTTTACCAAGTTAAAAGGCACACAATGCTCCCAAGCACAGAGTGGCTCACAAGTTGGAAATATTAAAGGTATCTGAAGTGTAGTACAGCATCCAAGAATGACTGAAAGCTATCACTGCACTGCAGTTGTGGTAGAGGAAAAAGTACACATGACCTTAGAATGTAAAATTCAACAGGTCACTGCACAAAAGTCCATGACATCCCATGTGGAATAATTTTTAAGTTTTGCCATTTGTGCTCAAGAAAGGTGTGCAGGATGGCTGCTAGAATATTTGGGGAAGTACAGATCAAGGATGAGATACTGCATTGTTTCATCAGTCTGTACAAACCAGAAAAGGGAAATAATTACCTTGCAATTTACACAGAAAGCACATAATGGACAGAGAGCTACTCACACAAAAGCACACAAGGGCACACAGGGGTACAAACTGGGCCTGGATAATGTCAAACCAAAATGATATATTATTTCTAACCAGCTAATTTGTTGGCTGGGAGTCACTATGCTTACAACATTTCTAACCACATGCCACCCACCTGCCCAAGGGCTACCGCTGGGGGCCTCACCCGATGAGAGCCACGCGGTGCTGGACATACTCTGTGGCATGCCCCATGCCAAGGGGGAACATGGCTCTGCTCTCTGCATCCACTTTAGCAACACTTGGGGGCAGCTGACGGACTGCAGTCCCTGAGGGCTTCAGGAGTGAAATCGCTGATCGAAACAGGGCCCCAGCAGTATCAATGAAGTCAGAGTGGTTTATGTTGCTCCACTGAAGAAGACAAAGATGTTGACCCAAACTAGACTTGTAAAAGAATCCAGTTGAAAAAAATCTGAATGAGTTCCAAATACTGAATTTTAACCACTTAGTTTTTTTCTACTGTATAGTCCATCTTCATCATTTTAGGACATAAAAATTTCCAACTAGCATGAGCCTTTCCCTCCTACCTTTTGGAAATTTAGGTCAACTTCTGTGACTTTCAGAACTAACCTACTTCACCCCCAACAGGTCATCCTGTCTTTGCAAAGTGCCCTTTCAATTTCATCCTCACCAGAGGCAGGAACTTTAGAATCCACCTCTGCCGTTACTGTCCTTTAAGCTGTAGGGTTCCATTCTAACTCTTAAGTATCTATATTTATAGATGTATTTCTTAAATATCTCATACCTGCCCCAAGGCTGATACTCACAAAGGCAGAATTGATGCTATCCACAAAACTTTCCTCATCCATCGCAAGAAGTTCTGATGCATGCTCATGAGATGTAGACCAGACCAGAGAGCTGGCAGTGTCAGACAGCTAGTTTAAGAGAATGTCAAGGGTAAATACCAAGAGAAAAAAGAAGCAAAAATAAATATTTAGTGCAAAGATTTCCCCACTGCCCTGGCCCACACCAGTCCCTCTGCAAATTACTCTTCCAGACCAACTTGCTACAAGTGGGAAATACCAAGGATAAGTGAGAGAGCAGAAGGGGAAAAGATGCGATAAATGAAGAATAAAGGCCTGATGCACAAATTCCTAAGTGACAGAACTAACATAGAAAGGCACAGAAACAAATAAAGTTGCTAAAAAAGAATGGATTACAAATTTTTTAAGAACATTAAAACAAATTACAGAGACCACAAGTCACCTTACCGGAAGAAGAGCAATTGGCCCAGTGGGAAGGAACCTCTGCCATGCTACATTATTGTCTGTGGCCTACAGTGGAAAGAAGCAAGTGGATAGTTATGAACTAGTGACCTGGATCACCCTGATTAAGCTGTTCTGCTGCTTATAGAAGAGTCACTTAGCAGAATTTTACCTCAGACAAATGGAGAGTTGCCACTACAGCTGACTGGTCATACTGATGCTCAATGTTCTTAATTTGAGCTTCCTTCCGGACTACAGAGTTATGACCATCTGCACCAATCTGCAAAACAAAGAGATACAAAACAGCTTCTTCAGCAGCTCCTAGAAAGCCGCTATTTCACTCTACCAGCCTCAGACTACATGTACACATTTTTCGTTCATTCAGGAAAAAAAATCCCCCAAAAGCAAAAGAGGTGGCCCCTTCTGTTCTTGTCCAATTCAGCAGAGTGTTCTTTAGAAAGGGCTATGCACCCTGTTCCATAGCATCTCTGACAGAGTTAGCCACTCACCTCACTCAGGCACTCCACGTGGGTGGAGCAGCACACATGGAATCAGAACCAAATCCAATGGAAAGGTCTTGGGTTAGAGAGATCAACAGAAATAAAGAGCTTAGTTACCAGCAGCTTGGTCTGAAGTCTACGTCCATCAGCTAACTCAATTTGGACCCAAGGGCTTGTGTCAGAGCTGTGAGAGGGAAGGGGCCAGGTATACCCGACTGCTCTGCTCCTGTAGAAAACCTCCACCCTGTCTGATGGGAACACAAAGTACCAAGGTCACAGCATGACACAGGCATGAAAACATGAAACATCACTACAACAGTAAAGGCCACACAAGTCTTAATGGCAGCTTAAGGGCTGACCCTACAACTCCCAAGTCACCCTGAAAGAACAGACCCTTTGTCACTGCTAGGCACTGCTCTGGACAAGAAGCTACAGATCTTTTAATTAAGTCTATTTTTGGAGAAAAATATGTTCTGGAGAACTATACATGCAACCGCTTTCTTGTTGTGTAGCCTCTGGAAGACAGATTTCTCTCTCTCCCCACCCAGTTCAAGATCTGCCTATGCCTCAAGAATTACTAGGTAGATGAATTTCTCCCTCTCAAAACTTAGTGCAAGCAACAGGAGGCAAGTAACTGAAGGCTCTGTGCAAGAAATATAATATTAAAGAAGTTGTCCACTACCTGCTACTGCATCTAACTGTTTTGTGAGAGCAGACATAATGACATCATTCTCCACTATGTAACCCATGTCATCTAAGTCATCTTTCTCAAAAACGATCATGGCTTCTGAACAAGCATCCCACACCTACAAAGAAAAAATACATTACATGAAGCTACATTATAAAGAAGTGCTATCCCTTTCTGGGACTTAACAGCAAAAGGACACAGAAATACAGAACTAGAGGAAACATCCTTGATTACTGTCCATTCCCAGCAAACAAAGTGTACCACATAATTCCTTTCATTAAATTAATTAGTTTCAGCTCAGAAAGTAATTACAAGTCATGCTTTTTATCCCTACTTTCCTGTTATATAATTAACATAAAGCTACCCTAGCACCTTGTTATGAGTCAACCTTGTTGGGCTGAGCAGCACCACAGAGCCACTCACTCCCTTCCCCACAATGGGATGGGGAAGAGAACTGGAAGGGTAAAAGGGCAAAAACTCATGGTTTGAGGTAAAGTCAGTTTAATAGGTAAAGCAAAAGTTGCCTGTGCAAGCAAAGCAACACAGGGACAACAAATTCATCACTTCCCATGGGTAGGCAGGTGTTCAGCCATCCCCAGGTGAGCAGGGCTCTTTTATGAGTAACAGTTACTTGGGAAGACAAACACCATCACTCTGAAATTCCCTTCCTTTCTTCTTCTTTTCCTTGGTTTTATTGCTGAGCATGGCACCATATGGTGTGGGATACCCCACTGCCCTCTGGTCAGTACGGGTCAGCAGTCCAGCAGTGTTCCCTCACAGCTTCTTATGCATCCTCAGCCTTCTTGCTGTCAGGGCAGTGTGAGAAACAGACAGCCCTGGTGCTGTGTAAGTGCTGCTCAGCAATAGCTAAAACATCCTTGTGTTATCAGCAGTTTTTATCACAAATCCAAAACACAGCCCCATACAAGCTACAATGAAAAAAACTAACTATCCCAGCCAAAACCAATACACACCTTTACCTTTATTTCCTGGCTAGTACCCATGCCTCAGTATCTACAGCTCCCACTAGGAATCCACCTTTCAGTCTGCTACATCAAGACCCTGAGGACAGCTATTCTGAGTAGAATGCTACCCACAAATACAGAACAGCAATGAACATAAGCATGACTTGCCCTCTGCCAAAAAGACACCCCTTTGTATCATTGATGTAAGTACTTTTGAGAATTCAGAGTAGACAGACACATGATGTATTTGCAGCCCTAAGTCAAGCACCTGCATTCGCCGGAACGGTTTGAGCCTCATGTTGCAGACATGCTCCCAGGCACCAAAACCTGGAAGAGAAAAGGGACACAAATGCATGGAGACACAGGTTCACATGTGACAGACCCCAAAACAAAACTGAAGCTCACACCACAGTCTCCTCCACCCTCCCTGACTATCAATGCTTGGGCTCAGCTTACACCATCCCTAGGCAGGGCTAGGTCTGCTTCAATGCTATCACAGCTCCAGCATTACATCATTTTATTGTTAACACAAACCAGTAGGAAAGAAACAAGAGCTTTCCATGAACCTCTGACCTAACTGACAACTCTCACTATCCCATCACTGGGCAATATAACAGGTACAGAAATACACAGCCAGTGCAATGCACAGAGTTCAGAACATTTATTTCTCCATAGGGAATTAAGGCTCAAACCTCTTTAAAATGACAGTCCTCATTAAATGAGAAGGGGTAAATTACAAGACTACAGAGCAGCATGTGCTTTTTTTGTGAACAGAATATTCCAGGTGCTGTAGGGAGCACCTTCCTTACAACCTTTCAGTAGCCAAATGTCACAATATTATATGACAACACTATAGTGACACCATGATGTTGTCATATTAAATAACTACAAATCAGACCAAGACACCAGAACACAGAACCCTGTTATCAAGAGAAGTCTGATTTAATCACCACAATTCAGCAGACAGAATACTAAGAGACAAAGGCAAATAATTCTGTTGAGTTGATCAAAAGGGTTTTGTTACATATATGTACTGTTAAAACACAAATAAGGAAATCATACTTACTGCTTAGGAGGGTTGCTGATCCTGGGGAGATGGAACTGACCCTGTTACTGTAACGGTCTGGCACATGATTGTATTCCTTCCTAGGTCCAGCCTCCAGCAAAGCAATCTTCTTATCATGGAAGTGGATATCATGCCCTAAAATAAGCAAATACATGCTCTGCTATAATGCTCCTGCCAAAAATCTCACTTCCTGTTTCTGCCTCAGTAACACCTATGTGGTTTTTGTAATAAGACAGAGTAGATGCAAAACTTAATAAACAAACATATTTACAATGCAGGTTTTGTCCAGGCAAGTAAACTTGTATTTTAAAGCTTTATGACTACAATCCTGTTACTGAGATGGACAACCCTTTAGCAGTTAAAGCAAGGATTACACCTTTTATATTTCACATAAAGTGTACATTTTTGTACAAATTTGTGTCTATTTTGTTATGAAAATTCATTACTGAAGGATTAACAAGTGAAACCTGCAATGTTTACTCCATGCAAAGAACACGTTTTCCAGAGCTTAAACATAAATTCCCCTTTTAGAAAAAGAGATCAAAATAAAACTTCTATATAAGTAGCAGCTACATTAATGCTTCCTCTGTAATTTTATTCTGCCAACAGAGTAACCCAGGCAGTTTGTACTTTAGCTTGCAGTTAAAGGAACTGAAAAAACCTGAAGACTCAAAAGTAAAGAATAAATCACAGTACAGCTGAACTGGCCATGCTTGCTGCACCCAACTGCTACAGATGCCGAAGGTACTGAGGACAGAAATGGTGTCCTTGTAACATCTAGAACTTACTATTGCAGAACTCCTAATAACAGCAGTGCACAATGTGCTTTAGGCTTCTGTCACTGCTACGCCCTTCTGGATCCATGTTGCAAACAAAGCAGCAGCAAGTACTCTCAGGATCTCTAGTGACACAAACTGAGCACAAATCCCTTCTAACTTGGTATTCCAGTGTTTAAAATACAGGGTTAGGTAGTGAAACTTGGGATCAGAAAATGATGATTAGAGGGATGGAGCACCTATGAGGAAAGGCTGGGAGAATTGGCTTTGTTCAGCCTGGAGAAGGTTTTGGGTGACATAACTGTGGCCTTCAGTACCCCAAGGGAGCCTACAAGAAAGCTGGAGAAGGACTTTTTACAAGAGCATGTAGTGACAGGACAAGAAGTAATGGGTGTAAATTGAAAGAGGGGAAATTTGGATTAGATATTAGAAAGAAACTGTGAGGGTGGATAGACCTGGAACAGGTTGCCCAGGGAGGCTG